>NC_143151.1:24372918-24477433 GCF_041381405.1 Jatropha curcas
TTACATAGAACTAACTTCAGATTTAGCAATTTCACGTACCTCAGTCACCTCGTTGGCAAGGGCTCGGAGCTCCTCTCGAAGGGCTTTGCCAAGCTTAGTGATCATGTCCTTAACAGCCTTAGTGATCTCTTCGTTCTCTTGAATAACATTGTCAAGTTGCTCGGAGAGTTCACTCACATAAGCCTCTTAAGTGGACAATGACCGCTCAAGAGCTCTGATTCTTCTCTCCACAAGATCGGTGGGAGACTCCCCTACCTTGGACTTCCCCTGCTTAGGTTGAGTACGCGATGGCTTACGACCTCAAGTAGACTCAACCTGCTCGAGTTATTATTCTTCAGCAACAACCACATTAGCTTCCTTGTTCACCATGGATCAATACGAAAGGCTTGGTACCTGGGATGAAACCGTTGCTCTGATACTACCTGTCACGGAGATAGGATTTAGCTATGCCTATCCATGCGGCACTTAGTCACCCTTGAGTGTTTAGGATGTCATAAGTAAGCCTTGAAGTGTGTTGGAGCGAAAATAGAAGCTAAGTATGGAAGAGAGCACAAGAGAATTTTGGAAGAGCTTGTTGTATTACTTTTGAATCACTTTGTACATGATGATTACAAAAGAGGGAGGAATGGTATTTATAGGCTTTTCCACCTCCTCAATGTGTGGCTACAATTTGCTTACAAAAATGTGTGGTGGAGATTAAAATGGAACATTCTAGATTGGTTGAGACATTTCATCAAACATCTTGTGGATTTGAGGCTTCCCAAGTCTTGGCTCATTGTGGCAGCCCATTTCTAAGCTTTTCCCATGAATTCTAGACGTTTTTAGAAATTTTCGCACATTGGCAAGCCATTTCAGATGCTGTCTCGCAATTTCGCCTGCTGTCATGCGGGGCGTAACAATTTGCAACTAATATGTGAGATTTAGTTATCTCATGTTGGATCAATATATATCTAGCAACTAATTTGCAATATTTTGCAAGTGAATTATCTTGTAAAGTGAATTATCTTGTAAACTTTTAAATTCACACTGTCTTGTAAAAGGATCAAGATATAATAACAATAATTTTTTTCTAATCAATTATTCTTCTAGCTGCTTATTTTCTCCCCCTAATGTCGGGATATATAACTATTAGCAAATCTAGCATAAATAAATTTCTTATTTGAAAATTCTAAATATTTAATCATAGATCATACTCAACATATATTTTCAACCTCCTTTTGAAGAGACATCTTAGTGCATTATGGTGGGGCAATTAGAATATATACCACACACTTAAAAATTCCTCAATGGATAATGTTTAGTTTCTGATCCAAAATCAATTTATAAAGGGGAGAATTTATAATAATTTATTGACTTGATGCGAGTAAGTACTATTACATTTAATAGCATCTCCCTCTATAAAATAGGGAGATTCGTTCTCATAATAATTGTTTTGCAATAATTGCAATCATTTAATAAATAATTATACTAAATCTTTTTGAGCATAAATAAAAGCAACAATAGGTTGCCCTAAATTATTTCAAATAACACATTCCATAATCATTAAAGGCCAATGTGTAAATTCATCATCATTCTCAAGATAAATATTTTGATAACATAATATAAAAATTAAATTCTTAATCAAATTAAGAGTATAATTACTTTCATATATTATGATGTATGATGTATATATTTTAAAATTTTTTACGGTAAATATATCGTTTTTATTTTAATGTATTATATAAATAAAAAAATTAATTAAAATTTTAAAATAACATTTAATATACATTCATTTATTTTTAAATAACTATAAAACAAAATGATAAAAAATTTAATTTTATTATTAATTATTTTTGTGAGATTAATGAAAATCAATTACCAGTTGATAAGAAAAAACTCTAGAATGTAACTAATTGAGTCAACCACTGATTGAAAGTTCTATCAACTATTAATTATTGATTAAAAAGCTTACCAAACACCTACAACTTAATTGTCCCTCAAAGTCAACCTCTTAGAAATTTAACGTTTTCCGTTTGAAATGAACGTAATGCCTTCATAATAAATTGTAACTTAGGGCTTTTAAAATTACCAAAATATTGTGGAAAGCAAAACATGATAATATTATATTCAAAATCTTTGAATAACCTCCAAATTACTGTAAATGTCCTGAAATTATAAAATTATAAAATTATAAAATCTTTTAATAACTTCGGGCTTTGAACTTCTTCTAGACATGTAAAATTACTAAAATATCTTTGAGATCTTATAAGACAAGTTTATGTCTAAAATGCATCTACATTAATTTTAAACTTCCATTTTAACTTATAATGCATCAAACTTCCACAAAATATAAGCTTAAAACAGCAATTTCGTAAACAATGATTAAAATAATCGTAGGACTATTTTACGTCGTGATTATACTCAAAATGACTTCAGCTATTGTCCAAATTTCATAGTAACATCTAAACTACCAAAAATAAATCAAACATAAACTTTTTTTTATGATAATAATATCAAAATTACTGATATACCCTCAAGATCTTTAGAGGGAAAAATCATGATCAGAATACATAAAAAATAAACTCCAAACACTATATTAATATTAAATCATTTAGTTCTCATCTAACATGAACCTTAAAGTATGTAGCACCAGAATGACCATATTATCTCTATAAGGGGAAATGATTAAAGGATCTATCCAAATAATTCCAAACATCACATCTATACTATATTTAAAAGTGAAAATGAGAGAAATAATGAGAATTTTTATAGTGAGCTTACTACAATTTAGAATGTACTAAAATGACCTTAATGATAACCAATTAAATTTTATTTTAAAAACTATCCTTAATAGATAATTAACCCTTTAAAACTTTTAACCAAGATTTTATATTTAAAATATGTATTTGAAATAAAATAAAACTCAAAAGAAAATTTAAATAGACCAAATTATAAACAATTAATCATTTAAAACTTTTAAAATTTTTAAATTTTTTTAAATTGTACCACGTGGTTATTGTATTTTCTAGATTGTGTTTAATGTTTTTTATCGTATCATTGTTGCTTGATCAAACTTTAACTTTTTTTAATATTTGTTGTTGCTTGATAAAACTTTAAATTTTTTTTAATATTTTTAAGATAATTAATCATTTAAAACTTTAAATTTTTTTAAACTGTACTTTGTGGTTATTATGTTGTCTAAATTGTATTTAATGTTTTTTTATCGTATCATTGTTGCTCGATCAAACTTTAATTTTTTTTCAATATTTTTTGTTGCTCTATAAAACTTTAATTTTTTGAAACATTTATAAACTTTACTGTGTGGCATCTAAATAATTATACTATCCATATTATATATAAATGTGGAAATAGGAAGAAATAATGAGATTTCTATACTATCCTTAGTTTAATTGAAAATTTCTAATCTATCCTTTTAGTTAGATTTTGAATGCATTCTAATTGAAGAAAATATGTCATTTATCCTTTTGAAGATCCTTTTAGTTATATCTTTTTTATGCATTTTAAGTTGAGAAAATAGATTTCATTTATCCTTTTGAATATCCTTTTGCTTATATTTTTTATGCATTTTAATTCGATAAAATATGTATATTTATATTATCTATTTGATCTTTCTGTATTATTGTCCAATAATTTTTATAGTTAATAGATTTTGATTTTCTTAATTATAAGTTCTCACGTGATATTGTTTTCTAAGAGGTAAATTGAAAATCTTAATTTAAGTATTCAAAATGAAACTTAAATTCTTTTAATTTATTATGTTCTGAATTTTTTTAAAATATGGTTAAATAATTTATTATTAGAGTTTATTAGTTAAATAAAATGAAATTAAAATAAAATTTTTAAAATATATTCTTTCTCTTTGATTTAGACATATTTGGATTATTTACACATTATTGTATTTTAAAATTTTCTATAATTGTAATTTAACAAAAACAATAAAATTATAAAATTATAGTATTTGACTAATATATCAAAATGTTTTTTCTTTACATGAATCTAATTGCAACACAGTATAGTAGTCAAAAGTAATGGTAGAAGTTGGAATTATGAAATTTAATTGCAACATATCATTATATTTTCATGGTCTTACCTGCTGTTCATTATGTTGTATGAATTATTAAATTTTTATTAAACATCGTATAATTCTTATTTATTTAATTCTTCTTAAGTTGAGATATCCACTTAGCTTTATTTGCTCAGCGAGTTACCTGTTTTAACTCGTAGGTTTTGGGTCTGGACCGTAGAGAGAGTCATCTTTATAACTGCTACAATTCATCTTTTGAAGATTTAGTCTTCAGGGTAACAACTCATTTTGATATTTTGGTTCTGTGGCATGTACAGGGCATATAGTTGGGCCCATTTCATTTTGGAAAATAGTGTAATGTCTTGTATATATTAAATAAATGTCTGTATATAAATTATGTATAAAGCAACAGCATGACATAATTTTTAGCATACAGGATGATATCAGCATGACAGGACATAAGTTCAACCAGATTATAGCGTCTCGGCTCAGTTCATTCGGGTTCAAGGGTGGACCGGGAAGGGATGTTACTGGTTCGGTTCTAACTAGAATCGAACCGTACTATAGATGAACCGAAATCGAATTGGAATCGGCGGTTCAAAATTTTAAACCGAAACCGGTGGTTCAAGGGTTAGTTAAGGTTCATGTGAATGTTAAAAAATAAACCTGAACCGGCCCGGAATCGACGGTTAACCGGCGGTTCTGGTCCAGTTCGAACCGGATGCACAAACAAAATTATTTGTAGCTTAAAATTTTTTATAAAAATATTTATATCACTTGATTTGATTATAGTTAATTTAATTTATGGTGAAGAGAAGTACACAATGGTACATAATTTATAAAAAGTGGTGAACAAAAGTAGACATGATTTATTTTAATTTGCACAAAAAATGGTACAAGAACAGTTGATTTGTAAAAAAAAATAATAATTTTATGTGTACAAAAAAAAGGTACAAACGGCTAGTTGAGAACTTGAGAATACTTTTAATTTTTTTTTATTTTTGGTAAATAAATTTTATGCATTTTTAATCAATTATTTATTTATTTATTATAATTTACTAAATTATTCAAAAATATAGTTGTTATTTTCTGTTATAAGGGACAATTTGGAAAACTAAAAAATGAAAAAGATGTATAAATATGATGAGTTGATGATTTTTTTTCACAACTAATTATATCCTGACTCTTCTTTTATTCTTAATCAAAATTCTCTCAAATTTACATAGTTCATTATTTTTTCTATTTCTTTATTTTTCTTAATATTGGAATTATCTTTTGTTTATTTTTTATTGTCATACATCCAATTCTAAATTCCTTCTAATCTCAATTTTTTCATTGACAAATTTATTTCATTGAGAACTCAAGCGATGATGATGATTTTGGCTCATTAACGGGGACTAGTGGCACCGATGACTAAAATTAATTATAATAATTGGGAGGTTATTTTCCATTGTAATAAAAAAAATTTACGTGGGCTTTGATTTCCTCTAGTTCCCAAGAGGATACGTAGGTAATTAAATTAAAATTTTTCAATTTTAATTTAATTTAACCCCAAAATAAAAAATTATAATTTTCTATATTCGTGAGTTATCAAATTTTGTAAATTTAATGTAATAATAGTTCTAAGTTAATAGAAGTTTTTCTGATAAAATTTTATAATAATTTATTTAGTTAATAAAATCTAAACATTTTAAAATTATTATTTATTTATGAATTTGGAATCAAAATTTTATTATTTTTTTAAATGCAACTATACTACGACGATATTTTCATTTATCCGAAAATCCGCCGTAAGTGCTGTCGGGTACTTCTCCTCGCTCTGTGTAGAGCAATTTTCTCTTTCCTTCGAGGGTAGCCGCGCCGCCGCCGTAAACCTGGTGAGTAAGCGGAGTCCTTCTCGCTTTCAAGGAAAGGCCTTCTACCCTGAAAAATCTTACTTGTTCCCAACGACACGGGGAGGGGCATTTTCGGAGACTAGCCCGCTTTCTATCTTACTGTAAGAAATTCCTCGTTTACTTGCCAAACCTTGTTATGTTAATCCTTTAAAATGCTAATAACCTCGAGGACCATACATTCGATTGAAATGAAAAGCATTTTTTCGATAGAAAAATATCAGGCCAAAAAGTAGGATTCCAAAAAGCACTAGACTGGAAGGGGTGGTCATTATAGCTATGAATGAATCCCCCAGAAAACGATTGACTATATATACGGTGGATAGGAAACAAGTTTGTTTAAGAAAATTCTTGACTAAGGGTATAGAGTCGAACAAATTTGCTTTGCCCAGTTGGGGCTTCGCCACATCGGGGCTATGGGTGTCAAACCCAATTCAATTCTTCTAGAGAAAGGAAAGGAGATCAGAAAGATACGATACGCGGACGACTTGACTATAAGTATAGGTCGAATGTTTTCGTGAGTAGTAAGCAGCAGATCATACCTTATTTTGGAAAGCTGGTGGCCGCGTGTGAATTCTTTCAAGGCAAGGGGTGGCTTGATTTGACATTGTTGTTTACTCTGATCCGGTCGAGGTGGTTTTCGTTTACCAGCGCATAGTTGGTCTAAGTTCCTATGACCAAGTCTTTCTAGCCCCTGTGAACATCTTTTCTTAATGTATTAAAGAGGGCCTCTCTAACCGTGGTGGGTGTCCACTAACGGCCATTCCTGGCTCGGTTCCGATAACGCAATTCCGGGAGGAGTCGGTAGTTGGTCACTGGATCCCTTCGGATCTAGAAAACGTGTGAAGCTGGGTCAGGGTTTGGTGAACCAACTGGTCGCTCCTCTAGTTGAAATATCGGGCCCATTTTTCATTGCCTAGGTTACACCTTCGGAATACCCCAGAAGAATTTAGGTAATACGGGAACCGAATCAGAACCGTAATTCGAACCATCGATTCATTGGAACCATGCCCGAATCGGAACTGGAGGTTCAAGGGTCGGTGGTTTCGGTTCAAAATTTTAAACATCTCGAACCGGCGGTTCAATGAACCAGAACTAGTGGTTCATTGAATCGGCTATACCTACATGCAAAATGTTAGTTAATATTAAATAATATTTAAAGTAATACAAAATGTAATAAACTAATCAAATATATAAGATTTGTAATAATAATAAATTAATTAAATAAACTACATATATATATACGTTTTATTAATATTAAATCAAATATATATTAGAAATTGTAATCGAAAAATTCTATCCAATCTTAATTAGGAATGAACATCGTATTGTAAAATTTTTGATTGAATCCAATATTAAATTAATTATATTTATAATTTTCTTGTAAAAAGACTTAACTAATTTATATTAAAAATCTAAAAATAATTAAATGCTTTGTTAATATGGTTAGCAACTTTTTGCCTTATCATTATCTTGAATGATATTAATTATTTTATCATTAATTTGCTAAGTAAATTTCTTGATCAATTTTCAATTAGTATAAATTTGTTAATTTTTTAAAAAATTTTATTCAAATCATGATTGTAATTTTTTTAACATTAACACTTTTTTTTTTAAAGTTGTAGCATATTTTTAGTTTACAAGTTTATTATACTTTGATTTTAATATTACATCTATTTTTATGATAATAAAGGATAAATATTTAAATTATAACTTAATTGAAAATTTAATCTATCAAATAACTATATTTTTTTTTGGTTACCATCAATTTTTTTTATTATTATCAATAATTTATTGAAGACTCTCTACTATCAAGAGTTTATTTGCTATGTTATATCGAAAAATTGTTACCTTATTATTATTAATGGCTGATGTACTAATTTTAACTTTTGATTTTTTTTTATTTTGGTATATTACCACAAAAAAATTTTGAATTTGATTACCAATAATTTATATATGTATTTGTTTTTATATATGGTGAGATCTTGAATCAAATGGTTATTTATTTTCAACTTTGTAACTATTCCATTTTGTCAAAAAATTTATTATAAAAAATTATTAAAATTTTTCATCAAATACTAGATATCTATGACAGTAGTCTGCATCTATTTTTATACATGTAATAATTATAACTAAAAATATTGAATTTTTATATTGTCTTTGAAAAAATTAATAAAAAATATATAAAAATAAATTATAAATAATAATTCTAATGGGCATGTTCAACGGATGCACGTTCTTGAACACTAATAATAATAATAATAACAACTTTAATAATTTATTAAGTTTTCAAAAAAAGTTAAAGCATCTAGAATATTTGGATCATAAAGAGACAAAGAAAAGTTTGGATAACAATTAAATCTAAAAATATGAATTTTTCAGATAATACTGGGTCTATAATAATTATATATAGAATTTACTATAAAGTTATGACAACTACCCTGGATTCTAGATTTAAACACACTTTAACTAGGAATGAAACAATTATTTTTGAAGCTAATACCCAACATACAAAAGTACGCACTCCTAAAAGGCTAGAGTAGCATGAATTAATCCAAAAAAATTCATAGGATCTCCAAGATATTAATCATGCACTATTTGTTGAAAATATCTCTACTTTCTCTAGTATTGTAAAAGATACCGATGGAAGTATTCATGTTCAATTTCTTCCTTTAGAAAATCTCACTAGACAAGTGTTTAGTTACGAGAACACTAGGTTATCTACATCTACCCGAATACCAAATATTCAATTATAAAGTGTAGATTTTAATAGATCCATACCTAAACTCATATATTAAGAAGTAGAAAAACCAATTAACTCTTTGCCCTCCTCTCCTCCCAAATCTTTGTCTCCTATAAAATTCGCTATGGAACATATATCTCAATTAAATGTTATTAGTAAAAATGAAATTTCAATTAATAAATAATTTCTTAGGAAAGAAATGACTAGTGATTATAATCTAAATAAGTGTCACTGGTTTTTTGAAAATTATTCGAAAGATAAAAGAGATCAAATTAGAGAATTATATTATGGTTACATGAATCAATATAACATTAATATACATTTCTTCTAGTGGTTTTCTATTTATTCTATTGAGAATAATATAGAATACCCTTTTCAAGAAGTCTTAGTTAATCAAAAGTAACTAAGGAATGGATAACTACATCTAATGATGTTGTTACATCCGTTCATTCTCCTCTAAAAGAAATTAAATTTGGTTGTCAACATCAGATAGTTTTAGGTTCTCCTTTTAAGATGATAATTACACTAGATGATGATAAGAAAATGCCTACATTAAAAGATATTAAAAATGTTTAATTTCAAAACAATTACACGAACCAAATACTCAAAGCAATAGCATCGCAATTAGATAGATTAGAAGTTCAAACTTCTGACATTTTATACTTCTCTTATTCAAAGACCCTTGCCAATTATTAAACCAGAAATTTCAATATTTAAGCCCCATGAAATACCTGCAAAACAAATAGTTAAGTTAGACAAAACAGAAGACATGTTAGAAAAAAATACAAAATAGGTTAAAATTATTTGAATATCTCCTCTTCTTCTAGTATTCAGGTGTTAAGTAAAGACAAACAATTTGAAGAAGAATCTGACACAGATATTAGTCAATTAAAAAAACAATTTAGTGAGAATTTTATTGTTCAAAAGATTCATAATGCACCATTTCCCAAAATTAGAAATTTTTACCATAGGCCGACACCTCCAAATATACAATTTGAAGATAGATCTGCCATGACTCAGGCTAGATACGATGGAGAATCAATTAATGAATGAAATATAGATGAATTATCAAGATATCAAATAATAAATATGCTACAAGAAATGATTATGGCCTCATCAGCTCATAAGTCTAAAGATCTGTAGCTCATATATTAATCTCTTGATTTACTGGTCAATTAAAAGGATGGTGGGATAATTATCTTTCTTTAGAAGAAAGACAGAAAATATTAAATGCTACTAAAACTATAGTTAAACAAGAAGGTCAACAACAAATACATACAAATGTACAAGATGCAGTTAATACATTAATTTTTGCAATTACTAAAACCTTTATGGTGAACCAGGAGAATATCAAGCTAGAGCCTTTGAATTATTAACTAATTTGACTTGCCCAAAGTTACAAGATTTTAAATGGTATAAGGATGTATTTCTTACAAAAGTATTTACTAGACAAGATTGTAGTCATGTCTTTTGGAAAGAAAGATTTATTGGTGGATTATCTAAGTTATTTGTTGAAAAGGTATGCTTGAGAATACGAGAGATATATGGTGGATTTATACCTTATGATAGCCTCACATATGGAGAAATTATTAATCAAGTTAATAAGGAAGGTTTAGCTTTATGTACATATCTTAAGTTAAAGACAAAAATGAAAAATGAGTTTTCATCAAAGTAGAAAAGAATTAGGAAGTTTCTGTAGTCAGTATGGATATGAAAGGTTAAATCCTCCTTCTACTAGAAATAAGAAAAAACATAAGAAATATCCATATATAAGACCTTTTAGAACTAAAACTTTTCGAGATAAGACCCTTAAGGATAACAGATGCCCTCAGATTGCTAAGAAGAATACAGTTAAAAGAAAAGGGAAAAGACAAATAGTGTGTTACAAGTGTGGAAAGGTAGGACATTATAAGTCACAATGCAAGATGAGAGAAAAAATAAATAACCTAGATATATCAAATAAGTTAAAACAACAAATGATGAGTTTACTTCTTATCGATACAGATTTAAAATAAGTGATAACCCTGAAGATTTATATAAAATAGAATCTAGTTATTCAGAAGATAGTTCAAGTGATACAGATAAACTGTGAATGCAATGATATCTGTATTTGTAGGATAAATAGTATAAATGTAGTTACTAGAGAGACAAATTTTCTTTTAGACATCGATACAGATACAAATTTAGAAATAAGTGATAGCCTAAAGATTTATATAAAATAGGATCTAGTTATTCAGAAGATAGTTCAAGTGATACAGATAAACTGTGAATGCGATGGTCTTTGTATTCGTAGGATAAATAGTATAAACGTAGTTACTAGATACACAGATTTTCTTTTAGATTGTATAGATAATATTGAAGATAAGAACGTTAAAAAGCAATATTTGTTAAAATTAAAAGATGTGATATTACACAAAGACGAAAAACAATATGAGCCATATGAGTTAAAAGAAATATTTAATAGGTTTAATAGTAATAAAGAGAAACTTTTCCCTTCTTTAGTCGACCTACAAGGAGAGATTAAGGCAGTTAAATGCGAAATAGAAGAATTAAAATAAGAACATAGTAAAATTAAACAAGATATCATTCAATTAAAGAACATAGTAAAATTCAACAAGATATCATTCAATTACAAGTTAATAAAATTATAGATGTTCAAGCAGAACCCTCAAAAGATAGAAAAATTAATAATTTAGCTGAAATATTATCTTATGATGAGTTTACTAATGTAATATCTAGAGTAAGCTTTTAGAAATGATAGTTTTAGTTAAAATAGTAGCTAATAATGATTTTCATTTAACTACGAGTACATTAGTCGACTCTAGTGCAGATCAAAATTGTTAATTTTAGTTAAAATAGTAGTTATTAATGATTTCATTTAACTACGAGTACATTAGTCGACTCTGGTGTAGATCAAAATTGCTTATAAGAAGGATTAATTCCAACTAATTAAAGAAAAGTTATACATAGCTGATGGTAGTAAGATAAAAGTAGAATATAAGTTAACAAAAGCAAAAATATGTAGTGATGGTTTTTGTTTTAAAACGCCCTTTATTTTACTTAAAAATCTTACTATATAAATCATACTAGGAACACCTTTTTTAGCTACTATTTATCCTTTTAAAGTACATAATGAAGGATTAAAAATAAATATCTTAAATAATCAAATATGTTTTAAATTTATGCAACCAATTAGACAAAATGATTTAAGTGCTATACAAGATATTTCTATATACAAAGTTATAAATCTTATTGAACAAAAACAAAAACATATTAGCTATTTGAAACAAGAAATTAATAACATTAGGATTGAAAATCAACTACAACAAATCCACATAAAATAAAAAATTAAAGAATTTAAAGAACTTTTAAATAAAGAAGTATGTTCAAATATTCTGAATGCTTTTTGGTCTAGAAAACAACATATAATTCATTTACCTTATAGAAAAGATTTTGATAAGAAAAATATCTCAACTAGATCTAGAGCTATACAGATGAATAAACAATTATAAGAATATTATTACAAAGAGATAAATGATTTATTAGATAAAGGATTAATTAGAAAATCCAAATCCCCTTGGAGTTGTTCAGCCTTCTATGTCCAGAACGTGGCAGAAATATAAAGATGAGCACCCAGATTAGTTATTAATTATAAACCTTTAAATAAAGTACTACAATGGATTATGTATCCTATACCAAATAAAAGAGATTTATCAAAAAGGTTACATAGTGCAAATATATTTTCTAAATTTGATATGAAATCAGGATTTTGATAAATACAAATACATGAATCTGATAGGTACAAGACTGGTTTTAATGTCCCTTTTGTCACTATGAGTGAAATGTTATGCCATTTGGTTTGAAAAATGTCCCTTCTGAATTTCAAAATATTATGAATAACATTTTTAACAATTATTATGATTTTTCAATAGTTTACATTGATGATGTGCTTATTTATTCAAATGATATTGATCAACATTTTTCTCATTTGAAAAGTTTATAATATAGTTAAGCAAAATGATTTAGTTGCTTCTTCTCCAAAAGTTAAATTATTTTAAACTAAAATAAGATTTCTAGGACATGACATTTTTCAAGGTATTATTAAACCGATTAATAGATCAATTAATTCTACTGAAAAGTTTCCAGATGAAATTAATGACAAAAATCAATTACAAAGATTTTTGGGATATCTAAACTATGTTGCTGATTTCATGAAAGACATTCGAATCTTATGTCAACCATTATTCAATAGGTTAAGAAAAAACTCTTCTTCCTAGTCTGAGAAACATAACCAGATAATTAAAACTATAAAGTCTAAAGTCAAAAGCCTTCCTTGTCTTTCAATACCAAATCCCAATTCATTTCTTATAATAGAAATTAATTACATCAGATATAGGCTATGGAGGTATTCTCAAACAGAAATTACCAAATCAGTATTTTGAATCCTTAGTTAGGTACCATTCCGGAGCATGGAATGATACACAAACAAATTCTTCAACTATTAAAAAGGAATTACTTTCAATAGTTTTATGTATTACAAAGTTTGAAGATGAGTTGATTAATAAAAGGAATATGAATTGATTGCTCAGCAGCCAAAAACGTTTTAGAAAATGATGTTAAAAATATTGTTTCAAAGCAAATTTTTACTAGATGGCAAGCATTTTATCGTGTTTCGATTTTGAGGTTGAAGCAATTAAAGGTACTTCTAACTCTTTACCTGATTTTCTTACCCGCAAATTATTGCAGGGAAAAGATAGAAACAAGTAAGTTTTTCCCTTTATCTGAAGAATTTGTTATACAAAACTAAATAGACACTCCCATGAAGAATAAAATTACAAGAGAAAACTATGGAAAAAAAGTGTGAGTATTTCTTCTCAATTACCTGGACGTTCAACTACTCAATTAACAATAACAGCCTTTACTTCAACTACTTCTATTACAAATAGACTAACCAATTACCATGACTCCCTTACCGGTGCATCATCATCCACAGTTTTTATCCTTATGTTAATAACGATATAGATGTACCAATTACCTACATTGAAAAAGAATATACAAAATGTTCAATTTTTTTGGAAGTCGCTCAAAAGGTATTTCTTTCTAATTACCATTTTGTTCCCTAGTCACTTTCAAAAAATAGAAAATTTTATGAGTTTATATTAGTTGATACAGATTCTATAATTGTGGAACATATTCATGATCCAAAAGATGTTAAAAAGGCTTTGTATTCAAAAGTTCAAATAAAAAAGATTTTCTCTCTCTCTGATTGGAACCAGAATCCATACATTGAGAGAAAATTTAGTCAAAACTTTGTACCAAGTTCTTTCAACTATGAGGATTATAAAAAAGCTTGGTATAATGCATTTTATTAAGAAATCACAATCATTCGTGGTTCATAATGATTTCACGAGGTTCAATTACAGAATTTCCTTATTGGTTTCAAGAATGGTTCAAGTATTTTGGATGTTCAATTAAAACTTTTCTTATAAAGATACTACAAGGCTTTGAGCTTTATGATAAACAATTAACTAATTTCGGTCAAGATAAGCTACTCTCATTCGCAGCTACTTTTGTGATTCCATAGATTTTATCATGGAATTATCAAATAAAACAAGTTCAACCACTACCCTTTCCTCCTATGCTGGTCAGAATTTTCAGTGATAAATGGTGGAAAGATTACAACTAGACCCGAGTTTGTGTTTAACCCATTCAATGATATTTTAGTTCAAAGAGAAATCTATCTTTAGCGAAAAATTCAAAGAATCTAGATTTCTTAACAGATAAGAGCAAATGGTAGGCTGCCCTCGTCGCTACCAGTTCAATTGAAGAATTCAAGAAGATATTACAAGATATAAATAGTTAAGTATCGCAAGAAGACGAAGATGAAAATGAAGCCACATCTAGTTACTTACTACTCCATGAAGATTATTGTTATGATATAAATCAGATAGATTGAAGTCTATTCAGTTCAAGTAAATATCAGATATGTTCAAGTAAAGTTGCTTATCTTATCAGGCTCCTTCTGTCATTATATAAATATGCAAAGTTGTTTGTCTGTATTAGGGCCTATCCTATTTTGTTCGTATTAGGTCCTATCTTGTTTGTTTGTATTAGGCCTTATCCATCTTTTATAGATAAGGTTTATCCTATTAGATGATAGCTAATTGGACTTTAAATCAAATGAAGTCCATAATCTTTTATAAATAGCTAAGTGTGTTATGAGAAAGGCAGATGTTTTAGGAAAAGCGTGCTTGTGCTATCTCTATCCCCTGCTCTTTCAAAAGCTTTGTACTCTCTTTTCTTGTAAGTAATAAAGTTTTCTTTTGTATAATTATCGTTTTAACTCCGTTTTGTTTTGATTAAATTATTATTTTGCTTTAGTTAATTGATATAATTATTTTTACTTATGTGTATCATATTACTTTGCCCGAACTCTATTCTTCTTTCCATTTTAGTCTAACAAATACTATAACTCCACAATTAAAGTTAAACATACATCTCTTCTTCCGTCCCTCCTAACTTCCACTTGTAGTCAGCTCCCTTCTAGTATTAGAGCCTAATCTTTATAGGTTGTATGGGTAAGGTTATTAACTATTTACGGATTAATTATTAAGAAGATATAGAAATCTACGAGTTAAGCTATTACTAATTGTGATTATGAAGCTGTTGGACTATTGTTGGTCAGCCGTGTGATAGGTGGTCTCGCAAAGATTGGCCCAGTAATCAATATTCTCTAATTACGATTATTAATCGGCAAAATGAGCAGATTACTAAATCTTTTTTCTAATAATAAGCCTTTAAATATTGATGACCCTTGTTTTAGCACATGATGTTAATACTATTTATAAAATTGGTTCTTTTGATTTTCTTTCTGATTATTCAATTAAAAAAATCGAATAATCTGTTCCATTAAGTCATATGTATGAAAATATTCAATTATTTTCTCCACAAGCTATTTTAAAGCACAAAGAAAAATACAAATTTGTGCATATAAGTATGGTTCAAATTGCAATTAAACTTTTTTTTGAGTTGGTTTAGACATTTTTGTTTTTGCATATTTCCAAGATGTAAGACATTATAATTTTTTAAATTCTCTTTTAGCTATGATTGAATATAATTTAGCTAATGGTCTTATCTATTTTAATTGATATCCTACAATAATAATAACTTTAATAATAATAATAACAAAACTAATTATTTTAACATCAAGACGACCTAGTTTTGATTTAGGCGGTTTGAATGAACTCACAGATAAAACTACGTCGTTTTAGCTTAGGGTTCCATTTTAACGATCCAGGCAAAGATCATCTCAAAGTCCAGCGTTTCTCCTCTACCTCCCGCTACCTGCGCCTTTCTCTTTCTCTCCTTCTACAGCCAGTCTTTCTTTACACCTCCCGTCGCCTCAGCAGCAGTCGTGCTCTTCAAGCGTACAAGAGCCAGGTTCGTTCTTGATTATTTTTATTTCGTTCTCAGTTTTTTTTTTTTTTTTTTTTTTGTGTTGCTTCGTTCTTTTTCCTTTTTCTTTTTCTTTTTCTTTTTATATATAAATACGTATAAACAGACAAAGAGGAGAAATTGTTGGAATTAATTTGTGGGTTCAGCCGAGAGATATATGTTTATTGTTTTATTTTTTCGCTTGTGGGTTTTGTGCATGTTTTATTTGTTGAAAAAATATATATATTAAAAGGCAAAAGGATGGTGAATATAAGCCAATTCGTGGCTATATGAGTGAAATCTGACATGTTTGGTTTCTTAATTCAAAGTTTGATTTGTTAATAATGATTAAGGTTGTGTAGAGATACTGAGAATGAGATTATTTGCATATAATTGTCATATACTGTGAATGGTTTGTTAATAAAGTTTGGTTTTCTGCTGCTAAAGTTATATATATATATATAATTTTGTGATTTATAAAGTTTGGTTTTCTGCTGCTAAAGTTATATATATATATATATATATTATTTTGTGATTTATATAGGGCTGAAATTTTTTCTGACTTGGATAGTGGAGTTCTTTTTCTTATTTATTTTTCAGATTCTTGTTCATGCGCGGAGTCGAATGTATGTTTGTTGTGCGGGAGAAGATGATGTTGGTTGTTAATCCTTGCAATCTTGGTTCTTGAAAAAGTGGAGTTCAAGTATGTTTATGTAAAATTTCTTGTGTTTTTACTGTAATTTTGTTCTGTTTTAATGTACTTTTTAATTCAGTAATTTTTTTTTATTGAGATACTTTTTATTATGTTCTACATGGATTTTGTTCTCATTCTATGATAATTTGTTATAGTTTAGTATTATTATATTATATTTTAATTGATTTTTAGTTTGCAATTGTTATTATTCTTATTGAATTTTAATAGATGTTTGATTGTTAAATTGTTTAATTGAGATATTGGTTTGAATTAATTATTTAGGTTGAATTTCAATTCTTTTGTTCTATTTTAATATTACTATGTACTGTTGTTTTAGAATATTACATGTTAAATTGATTTATTATTTTGAAGTTGAATTTTAATGCATTTTTTATATATTTTTTATTGCACTTCGGGTTTGGATTCGGGTACCATGCGGGTTTGGGTTTTCTGGATCGAATAAATTTGTGATTAAACGGGTTTGGGTAGTATGCGTGTAATTCTAAACGGATTTGGGATGAGTCTGGGTATTATTGGTTTATTTCTTAACAGATTCAGGGTCGGGTAGTTTATTTTTGGCGGGTACCCCCTCCTCTCTCCCGGCTGCCATCCTTAGACAAGAGGGACAAATGAGAATTGCAGTGAACTTGGAACAAAAAAACGACATGTCTTCTGTAAAGGTAGAGATCGTTTGAAAGAAGTGAGGTGATGAAAGGTAGAAAAACTCTGGAATTAAATAATCAAATCACAGCCATTGAGGGGGTAATAAGGAAGCCATAGTTGATAAACTAGTAAGAATGGCGAGTTTGCACAACGCTTTGCACAGGTAAGCTCACTATTGCCTCAATTCACGGTTCCAAAGCTCAATCCACCATTTTCATTTCTGCATCTAAACCCTTAACAGATTCCTTTCACCAGTTTTAGTTTTTCTCAGATTTCATACTTCGTTGCTTCCTCCCACTCATTCTAAGAATGCCTTGGTTGCTACATCACTACAGCCACAAATACATTAGTAAACCGAGCTCTTCATTGGATTTAGGGATTACAATCCCAAATGCTTTGGAGGGATGTTTCCAGTAATGATTTCAAAACTAAATAGTGATACATGGGCTAACTTCTTTACCCTCCTCCAATTATAGACCACAGTACACATACTACCCTCAGCTTTACTTATATGTACAATTTGCTTTACAAATGTCAAATGGCCCACTACATACATTAACATATTGCCGTGCTGTGGAACAAATCATTCCACCTATCACTGCTCATTGAGAAATACAGCAACACATCTGCAGAAAATCGATACCCGATTTCCGTGCAACTGAAAATCAAATAAAGCAGTCGTTAAGCCCTTCCTTTTCTCTAATTATCCTCTAAGCCTTCACTCTCTATCTCCTGCTCAACGCTTTGGTAATGTTTCGTACCTCTTCCTTTCCGCTCTCTATAATTTTTAGTAAAGTCAAATATGAAGTTAGTTTTTCAGCTAAAAACCCTAGAATACAATTCCCTTTCCTGCAAGTTAGAATTTCCAATTTGTTAAGTTTCCTATCGCTTCTGAACTCGAGCTATTAGAATTAGTGAATCCAATTCGATTTCCCCCATTTTTTGGGTAGATTATTCGAGTCCTAGTGTTCTGCTGCTTGTTTATTGGAATCAATGATGGGGTCTATCATTTTTCTAGTAAGTTTGTCTATGCACTTTGTTTGTGCGGACTTGGATGAATCTTTTTGTGGGTTCCCTATAACTGAGTCTGTTTCATTTTTGTTCTAGTGATCTTGGTGGACACTATTCTGTGCGCTTCAAGTTTTTTGAGTGGCATTGACTAAAATCTAGTAAATGGAGTTGTTTTGTACTGTCTATGTCCTGCTGCTATAAACTTGGAGACTTTAAGAATATATAGTTTAGGTAAGCTAGCATCATTCCCATGCAGTTACTTAACATGATTTACTTTTTCAAAGTGATCATAAATTAAGTTATAGTCATTGTTGTCAATACCTGACTGCAAAGGGAGCAAAGAAGGATGGGAGTAGGTATACTGTTATCATAACTAAGCAATGGTTACTAGTTGATTTTATTCTACAATTTATACCCTTACCACCATTTTTTGAATTATAAAAAGAAACAAAACCCTGCACCAATGAACATAGGTCTTAGAAAGAAATTTAAAATAAAAAAGGGTGCAAGTACTTCAGAACTCTCATCTCATCAAAGTGATATATCTTTGAAGATAGGTATCTGAGTTACTTTCGAAAATAATGAATAATATTATTAATGTCCATCTTTTATTGCTTGTCTGTCTGACGAAATCATATGTTATGTGGTTTTCTTTGATCCTTTGTAGTCTGCTCTTCCAATTTCTCTTTGATTTACTTCTCTGGAAAACGTGAGGTTTTTTAGTTTTGAAGGTGGAGGAGAAAATGTCGTTTGATCTTATGTTGAAGCCATCATGTAGTGGATGTGGATCGACCCAAGAGTTATATGGAAGCAACTGCAAACACATGACCCTGTGCTTGACTTGTGGCAAAACCATGGCTGAGAACCGTGGGAAATGCTATGATTGTGGTGCTACAGTCACTCGTTTGATTCGAGTTTGTTTTTTTTTCTCTTTAATTCTAATTGTGCCTTTTTTCATTTCAATTTTCTGTTTTGTTTTCCGTTTGTTTGCTTTTCTCATCACTTAAACAGTTCAATACTGCTAAAAAAAATACCTTGATTTCTCTCTCTCTCACGGATTTGATTTTCACAATGCTTTGCATAGAACAAAATATTAAGATTTGATACAAGGAATTTGATGTGATGAAGTAATAATTTTATATTGTTTATTTTTGTTTGCTTATGTTATTCCATTATTTCTTTCAAAATTCAAACTCTTGATGGTCCTCAATGGCTTATAATTAAGTTCCTTTTGCACTGTTCATAGAAGGAAGAGATAAATAACAATGTGTTGTTGCATGAGGATCAATGTAAATATGATTTTTAAGGTTTTTTGTAGTCTCAATATTGTTTTACTTTCAAGAAATTTTTGCCTATTCCGAACATATTCCTGTCTTGTATGGGACTTCTTAGTGGTTGACTTGTCAGTATATGTGTTTATTTATATTTTTATTTGAAAGCTGAACATATATATGTCTTTTGGTTGGTTTCTTCAGGAGTATAATGTTCGAGCAAGTTCTAGCAGTGACAAAAATTACTTTATTGGTAGATTTGTGACTGGGCTACCCAGTTTTTCAAAGAAGAAAAGTGCCGAGAACAAATGGTCTCTCCATAAAGATGGACTTCAAGGACGTCAACTTACAGATGCTTTGCGGGTATTTAGTCCTCATTTGCTATTGGCTTTACGTTACATTTTGCTATTGCTTACAGGTAGTTAAATTGGTTTTTAAAACCTGTATATGGTTGTCAGCATTGGATGCTATCATAATAGTTCAATGAAGTCATACTTGGATTTGGCTTGATTTTGCATAGCAAAGTGGTTTGGATTTTGAATCAGTAACAAAGTCCAAATCAGAATTGAACTTAATGGTGAAAGGACAGTTGACTTCCTTGTGTTTGAGCATATAGAAGTGGTACGATATAAGAAAAGGGAGGGTTGAACTTAAGATGATGTGTTACGTGGTGAGAAAGGTGTCAGCAGTTGTATAAAAATATATTCCTAAACCAGGAGAAATGGAGAAACATATCTTATACCTTCCCTTGCCTGCAAAGCTCTGTTCACTGAATAATACTTCTATCCCATGAACCTCCATCATCGAAAAATGCTTAAACAACTTCCTAAGGTTGTACAAAAGTAAATACTGGATTCAATTATTTTACATAGAAAATATTTGCTGACAAGGTATCATGGTGTTATTTTGTGACTTGTGTATCATTCAATCTGTAACACAGCTTTATAGTACAACTTACAGGTTTAAATACTGTTAAAAACGGTGTGAAGTTAAAAATAAAAATAAAAGAAAATAGAGGAAAAGGTGAAGATGTACATTTGGTTGATAATTCATTCAATGGGTGAGCAACTATGTGTGGTTGATTGTAATTGATTCTTTAGATTTAATATATATTTTTTATTCTGATTTGATGAAGATGAAACTGTTTGTATGTTGCCTTTGCTAATGTACATTTTTATTAGTGTTTGATCATTCTTATTTGTTTAACATTGTACCGCATAGGAGAAATACAGGAATAAGCCTTGGATGTTGGAGGATGAAACGGGTCAGTCTCAGTACCAAGGCCATCTTGAAGGTTCACAATCAGCAACTTACTACCTATTGATATTGCAGGGGAAAGAGTTTGTTGCTATTCCTGCTGGTTCTTGGTATGCATGATATCTTCATATATTTGCCGTTAATGTTTCTTTGCTTTAGGTTCTGCAAGTCTTAAAAAGAAAATAACTTATGTGTCATTCTACTTGCTATGTTATTCATGTTGGAAATGGATACTGACATTTTTTCTTTTTAAATTTGTCTACCCATTCTTTTGCAAGATGATAATATAAAGCATAGTTATTAAAGCGCCTCAACTGCAAGGGGCAAGAGGTACTGCTCTTGCACCTTAAACCCTTAGGCAATGTGCAAGGTGCTTGCCTAGGCATGCCTCTTCTACCTTTTCATTAAGACAAAAAAAGAAAAAAAGAAAATGAAAAAAGCAAATCATGCCAATTGATTGGGAAAAAGTCATGCCTGCAATCCTCTTTAGAATTTTGTACAAGTAAATAGATGTGTGTAATTGAATCTTGCCCTAGCTAACCAATTGACTGGGGAAACCATGTCCCAAATCTTAGAATGATTATCATATATATGATTATATATGTATAGGAATAACTTTACCTTTGGCCAACAATTGGTTGAAGCAAATAATGCCATAATTCTTAAGATGAATACCATATTTATAAAATAACAATTTTCTCCTAGTTAACCAATTGATTAGGGTGAATCATGTCCCCAATAGATTATTCCAATTAATGTAATATATAGGAGAATGTTTTAAGGGATTTTAGCATCCTTATCTTTCTTTGTTTAAATTTCAAAAAAATAGTTGAATCTGTGCTAGAATTATTTATTTATTTATTTTTATGTTATTTTTATGCAATCAAGGAAAATATACATAAATATTGTTTTTATTTTATTCTTAAAATCAAGTATTAATTTGGGAAATTTGTGGTTTAACAGTATTTAGTAGTATTTAGGAATTTTTATTATAAGTAGGAACACCTTAAAAGTTGTTTTCTATTTATCCTATTTGGTACTAGTTTAATTTTGAGGTCAAGGATGCTTTGAAGCATATGGAGGTTGAAAAGCATGTGGCCTAGATGGTATCTTTATGGAGGCCTAGAAGAGTCTTGGGGAAGTGGGAGTTGTTTGGTTAACCAAGTTATTCAATGCTATCCTTAGAGGTAAAAGATGCCAAATAAGTGGAGAAAAAGCAGTTTGATACCAATATATAAGAATAAGGACGATATCCAATGTTGTTTGAACTCCCGTGGTATTAAACTTATGAGTCATAAAATGAAGCTTTAGGAAGGAATAGTAGAACAGACTTAGAGAGATTATAAAGGTTTTGGAGAATCGATTTGGATTTGTCTGGTAGATCTACAACAAAGGCAGAATGTTGAGGGAAGTACTTTGGTGATTATTATAGAAAAAGGGAGTTCATACCAAGTACGTAAACGTGGTTAGAAATATGTATGAAAATGCAGTCACCAATGTGAGAACAACTGGAAGGGATACGAGGGGTTCCACATAACAGTTGGCTGCACCATGGATTTACTTTGGTCTTGTACTTATTTACCTAATAATGGATGAGCTGACTATTAATATGCAAGAGGATGTTTCTTGCTGCATGTTATTCACATATGATATTGTTCTAACTGATGAAACTAGTGAAGATTAAACCAAAAGTTGAGACTATGGAGAACTCTTGAGGATAATGTTTTTAGGCTAAGTAGAAGTAAGATGGAATACATGCATCGCGAGTTTGGTCTTAGGTAAAAAACATGAAAGTGAGATTAGATTAGATGGTCTAGTGGTGCCCAAGTGCAATCACTTTAAATATCTAGGCTCAGTTTTCCAGAAGAGGGTTTTATAGATGAAGATGTTTGTCATAGAATTCAAGTAAGATGGATGAAATGCAGGAGTGGCTACATGTGTGCTCTACGATAGGAAGATATCTAGCAAAGTGAAAGGGAGACTGGCAATAAAATAAAATGAGAGGATGTCTAAGATAGTACCGTCCTTGTTTTATGTAGACCTTGGAAATAAAATGAGAGGATGTCTAAGATAGTACCGTCCTTGTTTTATGTAGGCTCCAACATGTCATTGTTTATGAATGTGATGCTTTGATAGCTGTGGGTGCTAAAAAAGAGAGATGTCGACCTAGAATTGCTTGGAAGGAAGTTATCATGAAAGATCTACAGTCTTTGAATATTAGTGATATAACTATGAACATAATAGAATAGATCCTAGTTTATTGGTATTTATTGCCTATCTTATGCTTTGTTCAATTTATTAATATTTCAATGTATCAAGTGATTTTAAAATTCCTTTCACAATGATCTCTCCAAAAACTATTTTAAAAAGTTTTTCCAAGTTCTACTTTGCTTTCCATTAATATTAATTTGAGAGCGGATATTTGAAACAAAGGATTCATATAGTAGATCCCAACTAGTTTAGGACTAAGACTTGGTTGTTGTTGTTATTGTTGTACACTTTGCTTTGTATTGCTATTAGTTTGATTATAGCAGATACTGAAAACAAAAGATTCTCATAGTCAGCACCAATTAGTTTGGAAACTAAAGTTTAGTTGTTGTTGATGGTACCAGTTTAATTTTCCTAGTTTGGAGTAGCACAACTTAAATGCCAAAATGACCTGTATTTTTCTTCACTTTAAGAATGGAATAATAAGAATTTGACTGGAAGTGCCTAGTTTTTCTTCTTTTCTCTTGGTGCTAGCATACCACGGATAGGTGAGTAAACGAGGCAAGTTGAGTTCGAACTTGCCAGGCTCGAAGCTTGGCTCGATAGAATTTAGCCTGCTTGAGCTTGGTTGGAAACTCGACAAACCTGAAAATTTTAGGCTCGAGCTCGACTTAAGGCTCAAGTTCAACTTGAAAAATTTTCAGATCGAGCTTGGCTCAAGTAAGCCTAAAATAAATATTATATATACAGAAGCTCGATAAGGCTCGACGAGTTTTCGAGCTGAAAATTGTTAGCTCGAGGTTGATTCGAACCTAACTTTTTTGAACTTTTTTCAAGTCGAGCTCGAATAGCAGGTGAGCTGGCTTAGTTCATTTACATCCTTACCGCGGGTATTGTTCACATGCCTGTTTTTCTGTCTTTTGATTTTCTTTCCTGGTTCTACATCACTATGTTATAGAGTTAAGCTTTTTTCTCTTAAGAATTAGGGACATAATAGTTGCTTGACTTGTTTGGCAGGTATAACTTTAACAAGGTTGCTCAGTATAAGCAACTTACCTTGGAGGAAGCAGAAGAGAAGATGAAGAACAGGAGAAAGACTGCAGATGGATACCAAAGGTGGATGATGAAAGCTGCAAATAATGGTGCTGCAGCATTTGGCGAAGTTGAAAAATTTGATGATAAGGAAAGTGGAACTGCTGGTGGAAAAGGTGGCCGTAAAAAACCAGCTGGTGATGAAGAAGAAGGCAACGTGTCTGACAGGGCGGAGGAAGATGAAGAAGAGGAGGCAGCAAGGAAAAATAGACTTGGACTAAACAAACGCAGTGGTGATGATGATGAGGAAGGTCTAAGGGGAGGAGATCATGATATGGATGATGATGATAGTGAGAAGGGTAAGCATTTCTTTGAAATGATCTTATAGATTTCAAAACTCTTGCAATGAATATCTAATTTCTTTATTTAACAATTTTAATCTGTGAATAGCTACAGATTTTGGATATTAGTTAATCCCTGTCTTGCGCTTATGAGGAGGCATTCTATTTTTTCTAACATACATAATAAAATACTGTAACCATTAATCCTAGGTCAGCGAACTTGATTTATGTTGAATCTGGGGAAAGACTTTTTCTTAATAAACTTTAAACTGCATGAAATTCGGTCTGTTATTTACCTTTTCCAGTGGTCCTCACTTTAGGAATGTGTATTTGTTGAATCTTAGGTGATGATTGGGAGCATGAAGAAATTTTCACTGATGATGATGAAGCTGTTGGTAATGATCCTGAGGAACGGGAAGATTTGGCTCCTGAGGTTCCTGCTCCTCCAGAAATCAAGCAGGTCTGTATTCATTTCTGAAAATGAATGCTTGGTTATTAATGGGACATATGCTCTTTTTTGCATTATTATGTCTTTGACCATTTTGGTATCAATTGGCTTCATCATAAGTGATATTAATGATGGGATGTCAGTTTTTTGTATAGTCAATGTATGCACTAATGATTCTATCTTTTCAATTGGAGAATGGACTTTGTTGACACTGTGGAAACTGGTTTCCATGCCTGGTGCCATACAGTATGTGCAAGTTGTAAATAGATTGAATGATCAATCTGATATGTTAATGATATAAAATTAGTAATTTTGACAACAGTCAAGATATTACTAATGCATTTAGTGAACTATCATTGTGTTACTTGGTCAATTTGGCAGTGAAACTAAATCCATTGCTGCGAACTTGCTTGGCATGTTGTTAGGGGTTAGCACCTTTTAAACGAAAAGATGAAAATGAAGCAATCTGCTAATATGATTCAGTTCAATTCTACAGTAACAATAATGTATAAACTGCTCGAAACTTACTAATACATAAATATGTTTATGCTTCCTTATACCATATGATCAGTGTTGTTTCTAATGATAAAACATCTACATCTGCATTTTGCTTTAATTTCCTGTGACCAGTCACCTCTTTTCTTGGTCTTGTTCTCATCTCGCATATATCTCAGTTTCGAAATCTCTTTCTTGGTCTCATCTCCTTCTGTATAGAAAAAACTGACCACACATCCAAGTCTCAGTTGCGACACATTTACAATGCCTATTGAAATCATTGTTTTTGTACTGGGGTTCACGCTAGTAAACAAGGTTACATGGACTGATTTCTCAATGTCCTGGAGCATATCAAAATCTATTTTGGTGATTTTCTGAGATTGGTGCCAAAGGTTTTTTTTTATCATCTTTATTTCAGCCCGTATTGCATGCCACTCATGGAGCTTCTAGGTGGCATTTCTTTAGGATTTTGTTGAATAATTTAAAAAAAAAACTGAAATTTCTTATTTACTTGTGAGTTTGGAGTTAATTAGTGTCCTTTATGTTGCCTGCTAAGTAATGACTAATCATTATCAATGAATATTTCTTTAATCAGGGTTCAAATTATTGGTCCTCCACTTCTATTTTTTTCATTTTTTCCTCTTCATAGCAGAAAACATGGTTCTTTTCTCAGTAAATTGATCTTCATAATTGAGTGTATTTGGTTTCTTACAAATTTAATCAGTTTGATTAAAAGGTTATATAATTTCAGTTACTTTTTTCTGAATTCCAACATGAATGGAAATTGCCAATGCGCACCCCTTAGCTATTGTGCATGCTAGGTCTGATGTCTTTTTTATTGTGCTGGATGCAGTAGTTTGTATCTGTATCCTACTCATGGTCACAAGATACATGTGGGCTGAATTGAATTTGTATAATAAGATACGTTTTGTGATGAAAAGAGAGATCCGTATTTAGCAGGAGAGAGAAAATTATTTTAAGAATCAGTGACAATATAATATGTGATGTCTATTTTATTAAACTTTAAACTTTTGTATTATGATTTGCTGTGAAATAAAAATGGAATATGAGTTCCAGGACTCTGAATCAATCAGACATTTTATTGTGACTGAATATTTCAAATGGATCACTGAGTTTGTGGCCCTCTTCAATTATACATTGTAATGGATGTTATTTTGGCTTTTTATTTATTTATTTATTTATGTTTCAGGATGAAGAAGATGAAGATGAAGAGAATGAGGAAGGTGGACTGAGTAAATCTGGTAAAGAGTTGAAGAAGCTTCTTGGGAAAGCTGCTGGACTGAATGATTCAGATGCAGAAGATGACGATGATGATGAGGATGTAAGTTTTTGCGATGGGTAATTGAATTTCCTTGCTATATGGATGACTTGTTTGGTGCGGCTTCATGACTAATATTTCATGCTTTGCTGTGATAATTTTTTTTTCTTATTTTGGATAGGTGACTCTGTATTTTGATTATGCCTTCACTTGTCTTCTACTCACATGTTGGGTTTTTTTCTAGATGGAAGAAGATGTTTCTCCTGTCTTGGCTCCAAAGCAGAAGGATGCACCTAAGGAGGAACCTGTTGACAACAGTCCTGCAAAACCAATGCCTTCTAGTTCTGCTAAGGGAACCCCGTCTAATTCCAAGTCAGCAAAGGGAAAAAGGAAATTAAGTGGTGATGATGCAAAAACATCTAGTGGTGCACCTCAAAAGAAAGTGAAGGCGGAAAATGTATGGTGCTGGTTTTGATGATTCTACTTGTCTTCCTTGAATAATATAAGTTGCTTGGGTATCAAACGACTAACCAATTTTCTTTGATAAATTGTGTTTTCCTGTGCTTCAGGACTTAAAACCTACTGTGAAAGAAGAACATGCGCCTACTGCTAAAAGTAGCCCGACTCCTAAAGGGGCAACTTCATCATTGAAACCAGGTTCAACATCACCTGTCACTGAAGAAGAGATCAGGGCTGTTTTGTTGCAAAATGGGCCAGTGACTACACAGGATCTTGTTGCTCGGTTTAAATCGCGACTGAAAGGTTCTGAGGTATGTTACTTCTTATTTATCCCTTTGCATGCAGGTGCTTCAGTTGCCTTCAATCATCACTGAACTTATTTTGCTACTTTTGCAAATAACTGTCAAATATCTCACCTACTGCCTGTTTGCATGATACTGATTCACCCTGGATAGAAATGATTAATACCTTAATTGTTAGTTGATGCTGTTACGTAGTGCTTCTGGTTATTTAGCATCACCTTAAGGATGTACATGCTTTTAAAATATCTGCTTTGTTTGTAACGGCAGGAAATAAATTTTCATGTGGTGCTTGAAACATTTAGTACCGTTCTAGAATATGTGGGCCTCGTATGTCCTGTCACAATATGAGGATTAAACAGATAAATACTACCTTGCCCTATTTCAAGTGTCACTTTAGAAATTTTTTTTTGTCTCACTTCATTTGTCATCTTAAAAAATTAATTAAATCTTTTTTCCAACTTTACACTTGTCTTTTGATATTTCCATTGAGTTAAATTAATCATAGTTGTTAAAGGCACAAATTGCAAAAGGGTACTGAAGCCTAGGCGCAAAGTGAGGTACAAAAATAAAAGGGTTAATTATAAATTTAGTGACTCAACTTTCATAAATTTCTATTTAGTGTCTCAACGGAAAATGTTTGCAATCAGGTGTTTAAACTCGAAAAAAATTTTCAATCAGGTGTCTCTGGCTTAGGTGGCAAACTGGAAATATAAATAGGATAGAGAAGATGTGCCACAATGTATTTTTTTTAATGATATGGATATGAATGCGGACATGGATATTATACCACCACCACAAACAAAATTAATTACTTTCTTTGCATCCACGTTCTTAGTTCATTACTGTGATTTATCATCAAAAACAAATATTCAACATCACCTTCTTTCTCTCTCTCTTCCTCTGTCACTACTCTCACTTTCATTCTTTCCTTCCTTTCTCTGTCTCTCTTCCTCTGTCACTACTTGCTCACTTCACTCTCTCTCTCTCTCCCTCTCTCTCTCCTGGAGCAAGCTAAGCAATTTATTTAGGTGGGTTCATATCCATTCTCCTGCAAACCCAAAACACACATTCAAATTGCCTCAATACATCCTCTTGTTTGTCATAATCATCTATTACAATCAAGAAGACAGCACAAAGAATTATTACTTCTCCTAGAAACAATGCAAACAAGCTAGTGCTAATTCCAAATGATTACACTTTACACCCCAGTTTCATCTACCTGACAACATAATATTGTTCTCAGTTTCACAAAAACAGGGAAAGCTCATTCACATATTTATTTTTCCGAAAACCCGAAATCATTTAAGAGATTAACCTTATTAACTTCTATAACCAAATTTATTATTGGCTTCCTTTTTCTCGTGTTTATACTAACAATTTTGGGCAAAAATAGTGTCAAAATGTGCTTAAGCGTGAGTTACAAAATATTTTAAAAGAAGTTTCCTCCCAAAAATTCTATTTTACTATTCAAAATTTTTAAGCCTACAATTTTTCAACAAAAAGATCAAACTTTAAAGAAATGCATTGAGTAAGCCCTAAAAATTACAAGCAACAAAAAAGAATTAAATAAATGCAAAATCGGAGAGACGAAAAGGAAATACACTTATTACAGAGAAAGAGAGAGAATAGGAGATCTTGAAGAGCCGGAGCACCATGAGAAATCAAGGCCTTTGGTTGAGTTATATCAGAGTTGATAGTAGCGGCGTGTTTGGGCAATTTCTTGGATTTAGAAGACGATTTTGTGATGCCAACTCTATTGCTCTTCCACCGCTCCGTTGGCTTTAAATGAGCATTGATAATGTTGTGAATGCTGAGCTGGATATGGTGGTGGTATAATATCCATGTCAGCAAAAAACTTCCATTGTGGCACAATACCTCTGTCCTATTTGTATTTCCGGCTTGCCACGTAAGTTGGAGACACTCGATTGAAAATCTTTTTGGGGTTTAAACATCTGACTGCAAACGTTTTCAATTGAGACATTAGAATAGAAAAATTTCAAAAGTTGAGATACTAAATTTATAATTAATCCAAAATAAAAAAGGAAAAAAATATAAAATAATTCCAAAATTGAACAAAAACTGCATATTAATAATATAAAAACATATAAACCATTTAATACTTGGAATATCTAAATATAATTGAAAGGCTATGCATAAAAGAACTTAAAAATTATTCTTCTACATCCGGTTCATACCATCTTTTGTCCTAGTCCTATTTCATTCTAAACAATAAACATTAAAATTTCAGGTCATTGCAATTTAAAACTTCTACAAGCATTAAAAAGTTAAGTCTTTCCTCAAGTAAAGCAGTGTATGTAACTTTAATTGACAAATGAACTTAGTGCATTTGAATTTCTTGAACAAATAAATTAATACATATACAATTTTTATAAAATATGAATAAATGAATTTCATAGTAGTTATCTAATTAATTGTACAAAAAACTTTTTACTTGCAACTTCCAATTGATTAAAGTCTCCATGCAAATTATTAACTTGATGTGTTTAGAAAAACTTGATGTGTTTACATATATCAGCTTATAGGTTTGAATAACTTAATGTGTTTATAAATCATAATTTCAACAGAACTAAATTAATTAACTTATATATAAATTATAATTAATTTCAGCAGCCTTTATTAATAATAGAAGTCTATATAAACACTGTTGGACAGCATACATTTAAAAACAAAAAAAAACCTAAAATCTGTTTGTGGCATAAAAACACAATGTGTGCACCTTTTTCTTTTTCCCCTTGCGCCTGCACCTAGGCAAGATCTTTTTTCTGGATGTGTGCGCCTTTCTGCTGAAGGCTTCAGGACCTGGGCCTTGAGTCAGGTGCGCTTTTCACAACTATTGCATTAACTGTGTAGATAATTGGTAAAAATGTTATTTTATGTCCAGAATTGATGTTATTTAATGATTTCCTTAATACTTGTGCAACACTTGTGGTGGGATGGAGGTTTGAGTTTTGCTTGCAACAAAGTAATAATATATAAGATTTTTGCTTCTGCATCTAAAAACACAATAAGTGATGGAAATGCTGGAAGGTTTTGGTTGTGCTGAGAGCATAAAACTTATTGTTGCAGGATAAGAAGGCTTTTGCAGAAATCCTGAGAAGAATATCTAAAATTCAGAAGACCAGTGGATCTAACTATGTTGTTTTAAGAGAGAGATAGATCTTTTTTCTTTTGTCTGTCTCATATATCTTTAAGAAACTGCGAGCTTATGCTTCTAACCTTATACGTGAATTCTACTGCCGACCCCAAAACTCGCCAATCTATGAACTTGATGCTTGGGATATGCTCTTTAGCATATGCCAATTTGACAAGGAAACATGTTAATGTAAAATTTCCTAGCTGCTGTTGAGAAGTCTTTCTTGTTCACTAACTTTTAATGGTCGTTCTGTATGTGATAATCAGAGCTCGAATAATGTTCATACTTCTGCCCAAATAATATTTTTGGCATGTGTTTTTAACGAACCAAAACTATTTCGGTTCAAGCAGAAAAGTGCTAAAATCCATTTTGTAGTAGCGTGGATGTGGTTAAAATCTATTTTGTACATTCAAACAGAACGTGCTATGTGGCCATTGGATGTTGGTGGGCTTGTCAAGACTATGGTGGTGTTCGGTAATAAATTTTTTAGGTAGCTTTCAGCATTTTGACTAAATGCTATTTTTGATTAAATGCTATTTTTTATAAAAAGATTATGACCATTGGGTTATGACTAAGTAGCTTGTCAAGATTATGGTGGTTTTCGGCAATAACTTTTCAAGTAGTTTTTTTGCGTTTGATTATATGTTATTTTTTATAGTGTTCAATATTAACGATTTATAAAAGTTATTTCATGTAAAGTTAAATTTTTAACGTTTTATGAAAAGTTTCTCAAAATGCTAACAAAACAGTTAGTTTCGCTCAACAGATCTAATTATTTAAGTGTTGATAAATAGTGATAGTACGATTTATATTTAGCAAGAAGACAATTTAGGTTGAGGATGTGATTTTAGTAATAATAGCAAAGAACAAAGATGAATTTATAGATAACTAAAACAAATTTTACGTGTTTTTGGTAATAATAGCAAACAACAAAGATGAATTTATAGATAGCTAAAACAAATTTTATAATTATTAAATTAGTAATTTAATGATCGAAAGTCTATTTCATTGTATAGAAAAAGATGAATTTATAGATAGCTAAAACAAATTTTATAATTATTAAATTAGTAGTTTAACGATCGAAAGTCTATTTCATTGTATTGTATAGAAAATTAAAAATTTAAATCGAGTTAAGCTGTTTTCTCTAAATCATTTTGTACTAAAATAAGAATAAATTTTTTAATAGAAAATGTATAGGTTAAAATAAAAAGAAAGAGGAACAATTTATTTTCCTCAATAATTTAAACATAATTTCCATGAAAAATATATAATCTTATCGTTAATTCAAAGATTTTGCATTAGATAATTAAATCACAAGCTATTACAATCGCAAGTACCTATTAAACAGACGACATAGCGCTCCATAATTTAACTTGAACCTAAATACCCATAAAGATTAAATAGGACAGCCAAAATCCAGCAACCAAGAAAACATAACTTGCACCTAGGTTGGCTGTACCAGAAGGAGTTGGCCCATCAGCAAAGGTCGAAGCAGATCCCTCTGATGTACTGACTTTTTGAGAGTCAGGATCATGATCGTGTGTCCGCTGTGGCATCACCTCGACGTGGAGTTTCAAGCCTTTCTTGCAGCTTTTCGAGTTGCTGCTTACGAAATAGCGGATCCCCTCCTCTTCAAGCAGGATATTATCTAAGCCGTCCGTGTACATTCTGATTGGGTTTGTTACATCGCACGATTCGTATTCTTCTTTGGTCTTGAGTTCAGCTATATTTCCGTGTACCATGGAGTATGTGAACCCTGCTCATAGCCCAGCAGCAAAGGTCATATCCCCGTGACAATCACGTGACATAAGATAGCAATGAGAAAGAGAAATTATAAAATCTTTATCAGATCGAGTTAAACCTTTCGTAATTTATTGTTGACATTCTGTTTTTTCCTAATTAATTTAAAATTCAAAAAGATAGATTATTATAAAAGAAACCATAAAAATTAATTTTTCTTTATTTTATCAACCTATTAATTATTATCTATTAGTATGAAAAAACAAAAGTAAAAGATATTAAACGACATGCTTAGTAGTAAAATCTTATGTACAATATCACAACACTTATCTAGATATGGTGCATAGGCATACACCAAATAAATCCAATGAAATCATCTAATATAAATGAATTTATTTACATCTTGTTGGTTCTTACTAGAAAAAAAAGCAATTAAAATATATTATGATAATTTTTCTTAGGGTAAGCCATATTCGGTTTCTGACTTAAAATCGAACCAAAATCATCTATTTAGTTTAGTTTAGTTAAATGCTTTAGAAAATTTTTCTTGGTATAAACATCCGGCAGCAATCTGAAATCTTATTATTAGGATAGCCTAATTCGATTCGAGATTTAATCACAGCTAGTCATAATTAAGGCTCCTAATCCCACCTGCAGATGCGTTTACTAAGAATCGTAGCCTCGCATGGCTAGCCTGCACTGCAAACTGCCAAAACCTTAAGTAAATGTTTTAGAAATTTATCACCCATTCATTTGATTACAGAAAACCGTTTGAATGTCCAATCTAGTTTAGTTACTACGAATAACTAAATAAATTTATTTTTATTCCTAAAATAGTTGGTTTGTTTTGGAAATAACAAAATTCAAACTGAAACCGAATCAGCTAGATTTGATTTTACTCAGTTTTCGGTTTAGTTGGACTAAAATCGAGATGATTTAGTTTAGTTCAGCTCGATTAACTGAATTCTCAGTCCAAACCATGATAACATTAGAATTAAAACAGTAAATAAAAATGAAAAAGAAAAGAGCAAGAGAGAGAGAAATAGATTATAGGCTTACAAATTTTATCTCCAACCCTAAAAGTTCTACCGGAAGACCAAGAACCCACATCAGTAGAAGGGTCCCAACCACGATCTCCTCCAACCACATGGTGCACCTCTGCCCCAACCCATTTCCCACAAAGGCCAACTAAAAGTATAGCCAAAGCCACCACTTGTTTCACTTTCACCACTCCTATACTCATATTGTCTATGAGATCAAGAAACTCTCAGTCTTGTACAAGAAAAAGAAAAAGAAAGTAGGGTAATATAGCTGAAATGTAGGCGGAGGTTTTCTAATAAAGCTAAAAAGGGTCTCTTACTCTCTTTTTCCTGGCAACTTCCTTTCTTGAAGTTATTGAATAATTGGAAGCCACAGAATGTTTGGTAATGGCAGTATTTGTAGCTTTATTCAGGACAAAGGGAACATTAGTTTTACTCTCCACTTCACTTCTCACGTGCAAGCTGCAACTGCCTAAATCCCATGTGTGGGACTAATTAATAATTATGTGAGAGAGGAAGCTCCGAACTACCTAAGCAAAATAATAACCATCGGTCTATGTGGTCCAAAAATGAAACCACCATTACCAAATTTGTCATAAATTTAAAGAAAATAAAGTGTAAATACATAATATATAAATTCACTCTTATGTTATTTGGAGATATCTTGTATCGCTCCAAATTTTTCTGAAAACATATTAACTCTGAGATTATGCACGATTAGAACCAAATTATAAGAACTGAAACTATATAGAATTGGATGCAATTTATGTTTCGGTTTTAGTTTTGGTTTTTACTAAGAACTATATTGAAACCACATACTAAACTAGAACTGAATCAAAGAATCGATTTATAAACTTGTTTTTTAAACATTTCTCATATTTTATTATCAACAATTTTATTATTATTATTATTAGTGTATATATAAGTTGAAACTATTTATTCCGAATTAATTTAATATCATTCTTATTTCTTATTATATCTAAATTTTAATAGTATGATATTTCACAAACGCAGATAATCTTTTACTAGATAAACTATCTCATAAAGTTATATTATACTTCATCCGTCCCAAAATATTTGTCCATATTTTTATTTTTGGATGTTTCAAATGTTTATTCACTTGACTTAAAGAGATATTTACTTTTCTTTTGTACTCCTCATTATAAATGGTTTTAAATTTTAGGAATAATTTTTTTTTTTTATTTTAGAGGAGGACAATTTTAAAAAGTATGGATATTTTGTATGATGTGACCATTATAATTCATGTGTTTCTTAAATTTTATATAAAAGACAATAGGACAAATATTTTAGGATGGAGGGAGTAACATTCATAGGTGAAATTGTAAAATGTAATACTCTCTCAGTTCTTTTTATATAGATAAACTTTTCTTTTTTGTTGTTCTTTTTATATAGACAAACTTTTCTTTTTTAGTAACCTTGAAAAAAAAAAAAAAATGAAAACCCTATATTACCCTTGTCTTATTCTTTGTAAAATTTTATTATATGAGATTATCCATGTAATGACAAATAAAAGTATAGATAGGCATTAAATGTGAAGGAAATTTGGTGATAAAGTTGCTATTCTTTTAATTTACATTGGAAAAATAAACATGGTCAAGTTAAGAAAATTGTGTTCTGATTGAGACGAAACTTGAGTTTTAAAATGATATGAAATTTAGAAATGGAGCACAATTAAGAGTTATAATTATATACTTTGGCCTTTTTTGTGAAGCTACTCTATATTTAAATTCTTTGGCAGTTGCTCAAGTACATTGGAAGATTATTTAAGCACGAAATAGTCCTTTTTTTTTTTTTTTTTTAACACAACTTGTACAAAAAGGGACCAATAATAAGCTTCCCTTAAAGCCTATAACAATCCTTTTTTTTTTTTTGGCTCTCGTTTGATCCTCGGTCCAATTTATGATTTATGCGCATATTTTATAGGATATACTATTTATTTGTCTAAATTTGTGAGCAGTCCAGTTTATAAATTGGGTCTAATTTTTTTTAAGAAGCCAATGTATTTACCACAATTTCAACTAAGCATGAATAATTGAGTTTCAAAAATTTTAACTTTTTTCCCAAATTAAATATCTTAATATCCCATTTTTTGGGAAGACAATACATTTATTGCATTATTCAACCAATAAATATTATTAAAGACAATTTTACATTTGAGAGGAGGAGTTGATGTGATACTAGGAATAAATTAGGAAAAAATAAGGAAAAATAGTTAGTTAAACTGATTTTTTTTATTTTAGTGAAAATATGATTATGCCTATATAAAAAGAACGGGGGAGTTATAACAATGATATTTTGCTTTTTGATAATATCTACTCATAAAATGTACAAATTTATATTAACCTTATATATATATATATATATATATATATATATATATATATATATATATATATATATCATCTTATTCTTATAATATATCATCTAATGTACAGTACAGATTTATGATGAAACAATTCGGTTTTATAACAATACTAATTGGCTCTACGGTAGTGTAAATCACTATTATATTGAATTATATGTAATGATTGACGATTAGTAAATGTGATCTATTATCAAATATTGTTACGTGGCTCTTTTATTGCTTTGAATAAGTCTAGCATATTTTCTGTTTTGATTTGTTGTTGCTATTTAGCTGCTTTGGAATAGCAGAGTTAGTTTCCTTGTTAATAGCTAATCTGTTATTCTTTTATTACTATATAAGTTAATGAATAAAACAGCTCAAGGAATGAGATTAAAACACAAAACGTTCTTAACGTTGAGGCCTTGGTTTCCTCCATTTAACCAAATCTAATTCTTTTTGTCATCTTTTAAACTATCTGTTCTTTCCTTCATAATAGGTCCTCGCAAGAACCAGTAGTTCGTACCAAAGTGGTATCAGAGCTCTGGCATGGACCAGAGAGTGGAACAACTGGAACAAACCGTTCAGTCCCTTTCTGGGGCCAAGAGGGAATTGCAAAACGTTTGGAAGAGCTCTTCTCCCAATTGAATGTACGGATGGATCGATTGACTTCCCAATCCTGCCAAGGGAAGGGCAACGATTCTGAAGTGCAAACCCCGGAGTCCAGAAACAGATCAAACATCTCAGGGGCTACTTCCTCCTATGCTCCAAAGATGGTTAAATTGGACTTTCCACGGTTCGATGAAAAAGAGGACGCCACCAGTTGGATTTGTCGGGCAGAGCAGTTTTTTCAGTTTCACCGAACACCTGATGAAGATCGAGTGGAAATAGCCTCTTTCCACATGATAGGAGATGCCCAGCTATGGTACCAATTGTTGAAACAAGAAAACCCTTCTGTCACATGGGCAGAATTCAAAGAAGGCTTCTACTCAAGATATGGGCCAAATCAACTCATTGATTTTTTTGGAGAATTATCCAAACTATAGCAACAAGGTTCTGTTCAATAGTACCAGGTCCAATTTGAGAAGTTACTGGCTAAGGTGGGACAGTTATCATAAACAAGGCAAGTGAGCTGTTTTGTTAGTGGGCTGATTCCAACAATCAGAACAGATGTACAAGCTAACCGGCCCAAGACTTTAACAGAGGCTATTGCACTCGCAAGGCTTTATGAGGCAAGGAACTCAGCTCAAGGGAAGGGGTTCCGCACACCAGTACGATCAACTCAGGTACCCCGCCCTGCAATCACACCAGTTTCCAATCAATGACCAATAGGAAACATCAAGCGGCTGACCTGAGAGGAGCTCAACGAAAGGAAGAAATTGGGGTTATGTTTCAAGTGTAACGAGAAGTTTGGGGCCGGCCACACGTGTAAAAAGCTCTTAGCCATTCAAGAGATTGAGGAGCAAGATCCCACAGATGAAGTACCTGCCATTTCTTTACACGCAATCGCTGGGTTCGAAGGACCAAAGGCAATGCGACTCAACAGAAAGGTGGCGAAATCAAAAGGAACCATTCTGGTTGATTCGGGCAGCACCCATAATTTTGTGAGTGAAAGATTTGCAAGAAAATCAGGGATTGAATCGACGAATAAAAAAAAATTGAAGGTACAGGTAGCATCCAGAGAAGAATTAATAAGCCTAGGTAAATGTAATCAAACTCAGATACTCATTCAAGGAATTACGGTAACTATTGATTTGTACATTTTACCATTGGAGGGTTATGATCTGGTTTTGGGGACTCAATGGCTACGTACACTTGGTCCAATTATTTGGGATTTTTCAAAACTTTTGATGGTATTTTTTCAGAATGGAAAGCAAGTAATTTTTCAGGGCTCCCAAATCCCAGAAAACCAAATTGTGTCAGCCGGAAATATGGAGCAGCTGGTCAAGCTCTTTAAAAGGGGATTGTTGCTGCAAATTACTGGAAACGCACCATCTTGTTCAAAGATCCTCGAACTGCATCCTCAAATATAAGATCTCTTGGAAGAATTCAGAGTAGTCTTAGCCGAACCAAAGGGGCTGCCACCACAACTCTGCCAGGACCATAAGATACCACTGAAAATTTCGCAGCCCATCTCGGTAAGACCTTACCGTTATCCTCACTATCAGAAATCTGAGATTGAAAGAATTGTTTTAGAATTACTTACTGCTGGGATTATTCGGCCAAGCCAAAGTCCCTATTCTGCCCCAGTTTTATTGGTAAAGAAATCTGATGGGTCTTGGCGAATGTGCGTCAATTACCGGAAATTAAACAAAAACACAGTCAAAGATAAATTTCCCATACCTGTTGTTGAAGAGCTGCTGGATGAACTTGAAGGTGCTCAATACTTCACCAAATTGGATCTCAGGTCAGGTTACTACCAAGTGAGAGTTAGCCCTTAGGATATCGAGAAAACAGCTTTCCGAACTCATCAAGGTCATTATGAGTTTCTAGTAATGCCCTTCGGCCTCACCAATGCTCCATCGACATTCCAGTCCTTGATGAATGAGGTATTCAAAAAATATTTAAGGAAATTTGTCCTTGTCTTCTTTGACGACATCCTTGTCTATAGTAATACTTGGAGTGACCATATTCAACATTTACAAACTGTATTTTCAATTTTGCAATCTCACCAATTATTTGTAAAAATCGAAAAAGTGTCGGTTCGGCCAAATGGAAGTTAAGTACCTTGGTCATGTGATTTCTAATGGGGGAGTTACTGTAGATCCAGCAAAGATTGAAGCCATCTGGAATTGGCCGAAGCCCTCAACAACTAAAGCTTTGAGAGGGTTTTTTGGGCTATGCAGTTATTACAGGAAATTCATTCAACATTTTGGGAAGATTGCTAGTCCCTTAACCAACATGTTGAAGAAAAATGGGTTCAGCCGGTCACCATTGGCAGAAGATGCCGTCAATAAATTGAAGGAAGTAATGACTTCTGGTTCTGGCGTGGGAGCCGTATTGATGCAAGAATGCCCAATTGCCTTCTTTAGTCAAGCATTACATGGTAAGCATCTCCTCCTATCTACTTATGAGAAGGAAATGTTGGCATTGGTTTTAGCTGTGCAGAAATGGAGATCATACCTCCTTGGGCAAAAATTTATTGTTCGAACTAACCATCAAAGCTTAAAGCATCTGTGGAATCAAAAAATAACCTTCGCTGCCCAGCAGAATTGGTTGTTCAAATTAATGGGATTTGATTTTGTCATTCAATACAAGGGAGGTAACGAAAACACCGTTGCTGATGCTTTGTCTAGAAGAGAAGAACAAGGAAAGGAAGAAGGTTCTCTTTTAGCAATCTCTTGCCTAATTCCCAATTGGATTGAGGCAATCAAAGAAGAAACTAATTCATTGGCAAAGTTGAAAGAGAAGGTGCGGCAAGTTTGTGATGGTGAGGCATTGGGACCATGGGAATACAGGGATGGCATCTTATTCTTCAAAGGGAGAATTTATTTATCAAAGGATTCTGCTCTAATTAATGACATAATTGAGCAGTTTCATAACAGCACCCATGAAGGTTTCTTCAAGACTCTTCAAAGGATACGATCCACCTTTTACTCACCAAACCTTAAAAGTAAGGTGAGAACTTTTATAAGGGAGTGTGATATCTGCCAAAGACATAAGGCTGAGCACACATTGCCGCCGGTCTTCTACAACCTCTTCCAATTCCTAACAGAATATGGGAAGAAATATCGATGGACTTCATTGATGACCTTCCAAACTCAAAGGGCAAGACTACAATATCTGTGGTGGTTGATCGGCTTTCAAAGTATGCACATTTTATTCCCATGACTCATCCTTATACTGCTGTAATTATTGCTCAAATCTTCTTTGATAATATATTTAAGCTTCATGGAATGCCGCTAACCTTGGTGTGTGATTGAGTCCCTGCTTTTACTAGTTTATTTTGGAAAGAATTGTTTGAGCTGAATGGTACTCGGTTCAACTTTAGCACAGCCTACCACCCCCAAACAGATGGGCAAATGGAAGTGGTAAATCGAACCTTGGAGATGTATCTCAAATGTTTTACGAGTTCTAATCCCAGATTGTGGACCAAATGGCTGTCATGGGCGGAATATTGCTATAACACTAGCATTCACTCTACTACAGGAAAAACCCCTTTTGAGGTAGTTTATGGGAGATCTCTCCCTACACTCCTTTCATATGTCTTGGGTACAGCTAAAGTCGCAACAGTTGAGCAAGAGCTGGTTGATCGGGACTCCATGATTAAAGAGTTGAAGGGAAAATTGCAGCAAGCTCGGAATCGAATGAAACAAGTTTATGATTTGAAGCACCAGGAGAGAAAGTTCGAGGTGGGTGATTGGGTCTTTCTCAAGCTGCACCCTGACAAACAAAAATCCCTTGCATTGCGGAAGAGTTTCAAGCTGGCAGCCAAGTATTATGGTCCTTTCAAGGTGTTGCAGAGAATTGGCGCTGTCGCATACAAATTGGAGTTACCGGTGAGTTCTAAAATCCATCCTGTGTTCCATGTATCACTTCTCAAGAAGCAGGTTGGGGTTAAAAATTTGGTGCAGCATCAGTTACCTCACTTAGATGAAGGTGGTGAGTTAGTTCCACATTCTGAAGCGATTCTGGACAGCAGGGTGAGAAGGAAGAAGCAGGAGGTCTTGATTCAGTGGCAGGGCCAATTTCCTGTTGAAGCGACTTGGGAAGAGTTATCCAAGATTAAGCAGAAGTTTCTAGAGGCTTCTCTTGTGGACAAGAGAATTGTTTAAGGGGAGGGGAATTGTTACGTGGCTCTTTTATTGCTTTGAATAAGTCTAGCATATTTTCTGTTTTGATTTGTTGTTGCTATTTAGCTGCTTTGGAATAGCAGAGTTAGTTTCCTTGTTAATAGCTAATCTGTTATTCTTTTATTGCTATAGAAGTTAATGAATAAAACAGCTCAAGGAATGAGATTAAAACACAAAACGTTCTTAACATTGAGGCCTTGGTTTCCTCCATTTAACCAAATCTAATTCTTTTTGTCTTCTCTTAAACTATCTGTTCTTTCCTTCATAATAGGTCCTCGCAAGAACCAGCAGTTCGTACCAAATATGCTGCATTTTTTTTTCCTGAAAGGAAGAAATAATATTATTAAGAAGTTAAATCCATAATAATCAATTGTCTAACAACGGTCTGGAACATCAATCCAAACTTAAAGCTATAATAAGAATAAGAAATCCTTGTAGAAGGATAAGCTACCCTATTAGTTTGCGTCCCTACCAAGACACTTTAGCTATAGTGCCTGAATTTAAAAAAAAAAAAAAAAAAAGAACCTGCAGTCTGAAATAATACTACTATAGTCCGAATAATCCACAAAGTTCCTGTTAATGGCATTACAAAGAAATAGAGCAACCATAAATATGCTACATCTTGCAATTATAATTATATGGTAGAACATATATTAATATATGTATTATCATGGATGATTTCTCTTTAATTACCACATAATATGTTTTTTAATTTATTTAAAGGAAACGCATTATTAATGTCATAAAGTAGAGATTCAGAATTGTGGTTGTTATTTGAAAAATATTGTAATTTTACATGGGAGAATCATAATCACAATTGGAACAACAAAATCGAGTTGAACTAAATTAAAAATTTAAGATCAAAATTAGAACCATAAAAAATTTTGATTTTGAGTCTGAATCCTAAAGAACGAGGATACATTAAATAAATTTTAAAAACCAAAATTTTAATTTGGGAATTATGACAATCCACAAAAAATAAATAGTAACGAATCTTTTTTTTTTTTTTCTAATTGATGTATCTCAAGGATTTTATTCCTGTTTATGATAATTAAGATCATGATTTAAGAAGATTAGAATAAAAACCCTTTTTTTCCCTAATCCCTCATTTATAAAAATGAATTATTTGGCAAAAACCTACCTTTTAAATAGGATTTGAAAGGTCAAGTGTTGTCCCTTTTAGAGTGATTTAAAGAATTTCTTGATTCAGGAGATATAGAAGATTGTTGTAAGTTTGTATCTACTGCTTAGTGTATGTGGAAAAAAAATAGAACAACTTTTCAAGTGGTACAAGCTTTGAATCAATGGAGAATGGCAAGAAATTCAGCAATGGAATCAACTAGAATCAAGGATATATAACTAGATGGCAATATCCTCCTCATGTAGGATCTCTGAAATGCATTGTTGACACAACGTTTGGATGAAGGGGACCATGGCCCCTCAATATGTAAATATTATACATATCCATGTATATACAATAGAATTAAATATAATGAAACACTCACGTAATGAATTAAATTAAATATCTTAAGCCTACCAAAAGAAAAAGTAAAGCATATTATTGAGGCTCATTCATCAAATCAACTAAATATACTTTTTAAATTCTTATTCATTTTGAATAATGTTAAAGTATTAAGAATTTACTTTACTTACATTTATGTTGTGGTAGTTTCAACAATAAATTTAAGGGTTTCTTGTTGCATTTAAATCTTAACTTTCTTATATAATATAGAGCTTAAGTTTCAAACCTAGCATTTAGTTTCTTTGTAGTGTGAAAGTGAGAAAATTCTTCTTTAGTGTGAGGATAAAACAAAACACTAAAAGATGTAATCCAGTAGCAATTTTTTATGAATTTGTCCTCCAATATTTAATGGAGAAAATTACCATATGTGGGTAATTAAAATGAAAGCTTATTTGAAAGCTTTGAATTTGTGGGAAGTTATAGAAGATGGAGTAGATCCAACATCTCTTGGTCCTGATCCAACATTAGCCCAAATGAAGAATTTTGAAGAGCAATAGCCAAGAAGCCAAGGGCCTTGACATGTTTACATTCAGGTTTATCAAAAACTATATTCACAAGAATCATGGCTTTTGAAACTCCAAAAGAGGCTTGGGATAAGCTAAAGGAGGAGTTTGAAGGCAGTGATAGAGTGAAAATATTTAAGCTTCTCACTCTAAAGAGGGAGTTTGAGGTGCTTAAAATGAAAGAAAGTGAAACGGTGAAGGAGTATGCTACTAATTTGCTAGAGTTGGTAAATAAAATCAAGTTGTTTGGGGACAATTTTCCAAATTCTAAAGTTGTGGAAAATGTTTTAATCAGCCTACCATCCAGATTTGAACCTAAAATATCTGCCATTGAAGAATCATGTGATCTTAGGACTTTGTTACTTGCTGAGCTTATCAATAAGTTACAAGCTCAGGAACAAAGGTCTAACTTCAGAGATGAAAATACAAGTGAAGGAGTTTTTCAAGCCAAGCAAAGGGGAAGACAATCATTTAGAAGATATCAGAAGTTTAGTTCAGAAACTTCAGATAAAGGAAAAGCTGTCACAAAAGAAGGAAGAACAAGCAAGTTTTCATCCTGCAATTTTTTTAAAAAGCCAAACCATTTAGAGAAGGATTGATGGACAAAGGACAAATCAATGGTTCAAGGGCCGATTCAGGTTCAATATTTTAAAAATCTTGAACCGGCGGTTCCATAAACCGAAACCAGCGGTTCAATGAATTGACCATGCTTAGTTATGGCTGCTATTGATTCCTTTGGTGTTATTGGTTCCTCTGTTGTTCCTTGTTCCTCTATAGCTGCTCCTGATGCTGCTAATGGTGTTTCTGGCTTTACAACTTTCCTTCCGCTGTCTCAGTTTCAGAGCCCTTTCCTAACATCTCCAAAATTGAAGTCTTTAGTGGAGATAATTTCAAAAGGTGGCAGGAATGAGTCTTCTCTATATTGGACATAAATGGACTAACATTTGCACTTACAGACCTCAAACCTTCTAATGTCTCCTCCAAGCAATTTGAACTGTGGATTCATGCCAATAAGGGTTGTAGGCACACTGTTATCAGTACTCTCTCTAACAAACTTTTTGAAAGTCTACTGTACTTAAGGATGCTAAGGAAATCTGGGAATCAATGATTACGAAATACACTACTGAAGATGTTGGAAAACAGAAATTCATCATTGGCAAGTATTATAAGTGGGAGATGGTTAAGGAAAATGAAATCAAAGCTCAAATCAATGAGCATTACAAACCATTGGAAGACCTCAAATCAGAAAATATCAACCTGCAAGAAGATTTTGTAGTTGGTTTACTAATTGAAAAGCTTCCCATTCCTAAAGTGACTACAAGCAACAACTGAAATACAAGTAGAAACAACTTTCACTGGTCGACCTTATCATCCATATCATAATTGAAGACACTAATAGGAAGGAGTTCAAAGCTACCAAAGAGAAAGAAATTTCCACCACTGCTAATTTAGTGCAAGGCAAGTCTCACAAGACAAACAAAAGGTATGAGAATAAAGCTGACTTCAAACCTAAATCTAATAATTTCAAAAAGAAAGGTAACTACTTTGTGTGTGGCAAATAAGGCCATTATGCAACTTAATGTAGAAAGCGAATGGGAGAGAAATGACAATCCTACTAAACCAAAAGCAAATTTCGTTGAAGCAGATGAAATAATTACTGCAGTCATTTCTCAAGTTAACATTGTTGCCTATGTGAAAGAGTGGGTGATAGACTTTAGTGCCACTACGCACATTTGTGCAAATAAAAATGCATTTTTGTCCTATACTCCAGTTGAGGAAGGAGAAGAAATAATCTATCTTGGTGACTTACCAACTAAAGTTCTTAAAAAAGGCAAAGTCTTGTTGAAACTTACATCTAGCAAAACTTTGGCTTTGAATGAGGTGCTGCATGTTCCTAATATCATAACTAATCTTGTTTCTGTTTGTCTTTTAGGAAAAGTTGGTGGGAAAGTTGCATTTGAATCTGATGAGGTTCTGTTAACTAAAAATAACACGTTTATGGGAAAGGGGTATTGTAATAATGGTTTATTTATACCCAATGTTTTCAAAGTTAATGAAATGCTACTTCTTCTGCTTACTTAATTGATTCTATTGATTTGTGGCATTCTAGGCTTAAACATTTGATTTTTTTTCTATGTCAAATCAATGCAAAAACTAGCTTAGTTTCTAGTTCTAGTACTTTATGTTTAAATAAGTGTGGGATTTGTGTAGAATGATAGGTGTTAATTCTATAGTGTTTTAATATAGTTTTTATTTAAATTTTAGTAAGTTTTTATTGCTTTAATTTAATTTTAAATCACTTTTAGTATAATTATGTTCAAAAGCTTCCTTGATCTTTAATCCGCTTGATCTAAGAGAAAATTGCAGAAATTTGGTGCAGAAAAAGAACTTTATAATACAAGGCACTTAGCCTCTAGCACGCCCAGGCCGTGCTAAAAAGCACAACTGTGCTAGAAGCCAAGGAAACCAAAGGAGAGACAGAAGAGAGCACGGCCAGGGTGTGCCAAAAGGCACGGCCGTGCTATAATGGGACCAGGGCGTGTCAAGCATAGCACGCCCATGACAACTCTAGACAGACTTCCAGAGAAGAGCACGCCCTTCCCATGCTAAGTGGCACGCCCGTGCCTCAATGCTTCGCTAGCCTGTGCTACCTAGCACGCCCCGTGCTTCACTGGCCAAACTTCCAGACTAAAGCACACCCAGCCCGTGCCAGGAAGCACGCTCGTGCTGCGCAGGCGGAACCAGCAAGAATTTAATGCGCAAATCAAGTTTTTTTCTCACATGGGCCGACCTCGGGAGTTTCCTAAACACACTAAACAAGACCTGGACCTATTCTTGGGGAAAAAGGAGTCCTAATCAAGAAGAAATCAAGAACCTAAACAGTCATGATCTCTTATAAGGATTCTATTTCCTAAAAGGAGTCAAACTTGCCTTCAAGAACTCTATATAAAGAGAGGAACTTCTCCTAATAAGGGATCTCGTTTTTAGGCAATTTCTTTACAGAATTCTTTCTCTCTCTCAAAGATTTCAAGCATCAAACAATTGTGCCAAGATTCAAGGAAGCCATCAACATAGTTGTGATACAGTTTTTATTCTAAACTCTTCATCTTGTTTCTTTCCTTTATTATTGTCTTTAAATATGATGAATGTTCCAAGCATGATTGAGTTTAATTTAATTACTATGTCCAGCTAAACTCTTATACTAGGGATTTGATGTAACTTAATTTCATTCCAGTTTATAATATTAGATTTGTTTTTCTTTGTTCTCGTTATAAATTATTATTGTGCTTAATGCTTCCAGGCAGAAAATTTCCCCTGGATTGAGTTATTTCAATAACTACATTCGGGAGAAGGGTTATTGATATGAAAAAGATAATAATTTACTTGAGAATAATAACTTGATGCGGAAGCTATATGGTTTGACTCAAGGGAGGTTTTCATAAGTTAATAAATTGTTAAGTTGTGGACTCACAAAATAACCATAAAACCTAATGATCTGATTTATGTTTAATTTCACTATTAAAAGTTAAGTAATTAAACTGGATTAGAATAGCTAATAATAAATCGGGAGAGCTTGTTAGCAACTTTAGGGTCGTTTCTCCTACTTGAACAATTAAAGTTGATTAATGAACTAATAGTATAAGCTGGATAGAATTAAGTGAAATCAAATTCCCTAGTAGTCTACTTCTTTGATTTCTTTTCACCTGAATTTTTGTGTTTGATTTCTTCTGTTTCTATTTTAAATTTTATTTACCTTATAGCAAATCTCTTTTGTCATCGTCTAAATAATAATAGGTTAACACAATTTTAGTAATTGATAAACAATCCCTGTGGATACGATACTCTCTCACTCTATATTACTTGTTGCGATTTCGTACACTTGCGAAAAACGCTGTCAAGTTTTTGGCGCCGTTGCCGGGGATTGGCGTATCAATATCAATACAAATTACCCTATTATTAATTTAGACACTCTTTTTATTTTTTTATTTTTCTTCTAAGATTCATTCCAGGTGTTTTATGTAAAGAAGATCGAGGAGGACTGAACCTCTAATCTTTGATCCGGAAATTGAACGAACTTGTCGTAGGCACAACGCTGCAAGAAAAACACGGGAAATAAAACCCGAACAAGAAGCAAACATGGCCGACGAAAACGAAAACACAAATGAAAACATAGTCGGGCCACCACTTCAACATCCGGTTCGTACCTTGAGAGATTATACCACACCTAATTTGAATGGGATAACCTCAAGTATTACTAGACCTAGGGTAGAAGCCAATAACTTTGAGATTAAACCCGCAATCATCCAAATGCTCTCTACCTCGATCCAGTATGGGGGTTTGCCTAGTGAAGATCCTAATGCTCACATCACCAAGTTTTAATAAGAGGTGGTTTCACTTCAATTGAAGTGGATAAATGTGTTTATACAAAATTAGTTGAAAGTGATTGTGTGATTATATGCTTATATGTAGATGATATGCTTATTTTTAGTACTAGTCTTGAATTAGCACATAAAAATTTTTTTTTTTTGCTTCGAAGTTTAATATGAAAGATATGGGGGAAGCAAGTCTAATTTTGGGAGTTAAAATCATAAGAAAAGGTGATAGTATTTTGCTATTATAAGAGCATTATGTTGAGAAACTTCTTAGAAAGTTTGGACATTATGATGTTATACCAGTAAGCACTCCTTATGATGCAAACTCTCAATTAAGAAAAATAGAGGTGAACTTGTTGCATAATTTGATTATATATGGATAGATTATTGAAAGTCTGATGCACTTAATGAATTTTTCTCGACCTGACATAACATATATTGTATGTAGAGAGCAGATATACAAACAATCCAAATAATGATCATTGGACTGCTTTAGTCATGATAATGAAGTACTTGAGGGATGCTATGGACTATGGTATTCTATGTAGTGGATTTTCCGATGTATTAGAAGGATAGAGTGATGCTAACTGGATCTTAGATTCAGATGAGAAAAAATCCACTAGTGGTTATATATTCACCCAAGACGATGGTGCGATTTCTTGGAAACCTGCCAAACAAACAATTATTGCTAAAATCCACCATGGAGTCAGAGTTTTTTTTCTTAGTTTTATAATTGAATTCTCCTTGTTAGGCCAATAAAGAGTAAAGTAAAGGTATGGGCTCACGGGCACTAGAGACAAGCCACAAGCCAAAGTTAAGTGGATCCCTTACGCGCACAAGATAAACATGTCTCCTAGTCCTTTTGCATCTTTATTTAATTTTTTGTAAAATTAAATTAAAATTTACAGCTTGTTAAAAGCTTTATTTTGATTTTTTCAGATTTTCTCAACGTTATTATTTTATTTTCCTGATTTTCTTAATGTTATTATTTAATTGCTCTAGATTTTTTGCCCCACTATTTTCTTATTAACGGTTTGATATTTTGCTATAAATACTTCACCGCACAGCTTTTGAAAATACAAAAAGCATTAACTCTCTTCTTCTTCTTCCTTAGTTGAGTTCTAATATTTTCTGCTGCCCCTACTTCCTATTTATTTGATAGAAGAGTTTGTTGAATCTTGAGGGATACATCATGTGTGGGTGAATTAAAGGACAATATTCTTAAACACGCCTCAATCTATACATTCAGTAGCTTTTTGTTATTTTACCACCAAAACGAAACTACATAAATTTACGTTACAAAATAATTGATTAAGTATTATGGTTTTCTCATTATTGTATAGTATTTATTAAGGTTATAATACACCGGTTTTGGTTATTTTGTGAATTGTTTAGATCTTTTCTTCAACATCTATTGACAATGCGCATAGTCTGCTCCACCGTAAAGTTTAGCTTCATAGCGCTTTAAAGTCAAAATTGGACAAACTCCAATTGAATATAACTAGCTAGCTTTAACTAGGCATGGTGATTTGAGATTTTTAAAATTTTGAACCGGAACCAACCTTTGAACCTCTGGTTCTGGTTCCAACACGGTTCCGGTATTACACAAATTTTTTAAAAAAATAATAAAATTTTGATTCCAAATTCATAAATAAATAATAATTTTAAAATGTTTAGATTTTATTAACTAAATAAATAATTATAAAATTTTAAAAGAAAAACTTCTATTAACTTAGAACAATTATTACATTAAATTTACAAATTTTGCTAACTCACCAATATAGAAAATTATAATTTTTTTTATTTTGGGCTTGAATTAAGTTAAAATTAAAAAATTTTAATTTAACTGCCTACGTATCCTCTTGGGATTAGAGAAAATCAAAGCCCACATATTTCTTTTTTTTTTTTTTATTACAATGGAAAATAACCTCTCAATTATTACAATTAATTTTAGTCATCGGTGCCACTAGTCCTCGTTAATGAGCCGGAATCATCATTATCGCTTGAATTTTGTTGGTCTTGAGTTCTCAATGCCGCTCTAGTTCAATCGTCAGCACATTCTTGCATTTCCACATTATTTGGCGATAATCTTGACCGTGTTGAATCTAAAATTTGTCCACCCGCACTAAAAGCTTGTTCCACTGCAACAATAGAAATTTGACAAGTAAGAATATCTTTTGCAGTTGAAGCTAAGACTGGAAAGCGATTTGCATGTTTTTTCCACCAATCCAAAATGTCAAATTTTTTTGGGTCTTCATCCGCATCATCACCTAAAAACTCAAAATCTGTGCTAATATATGTCTCAATTTCTGTGTATGAATGTGGACCTTCCCTTGATTTTTTTGAAACATTTTGCATGAAAATAAATTGTGTAGAATGAAATTTAGTGGATTGTGTAGTTTATGGATGTGATACTTGAGGAAGGGGAGATACTAATTTAGAATACTCATCATATAATTGACGGACATACCTTAAAACATTATTAGTAAGAGAAAAATAATCTACTTTAATATTAAAAGATCCATAATAAAGACGAAAAAATTCTTGTAATGCAACTAACTTAAATCTAGGACAAAGAAAAAATGCAACTAAATTTAAATCCGGAATTTCAGTATAATATTTTAACCATTTAGTTTTCATCATGAATATACATTCTTGTAAATCATCATCAATTTTGTTTTCAATTATGACACTACTTATGGCCAAACAGTGGAATAGAAATAAATGGGAAGTAGGATAATAAATACCACTAAAAATTCTTGTACAATTTTCAAAAACTTGCAAAATATCTAATATTTTTTTACAAATAGTCTAATTGGTTGGATAAAATTGAAAATGTGATGCATGCAGTTGCATAAATAAAGAAAGAATATCTTATATTCATAAGACTCATTTAACATTTTATAAGTTGAATTCCACCTTGTAGGAATATCTCTTGAAAATTTTTTATATTTTTTTCACATAGAGTGACAAAAATTTTTAAATTCTTTTCTAACATATCCATGTGTCTATAAATGATTTAAAACATTTTTTATTGGACGTAAAAATACATTTAATGTTGTTAATGCATCTTGAACACATAAATTTAAAATATGACATGCACATCTAGTGTGAAAAAATTGTCCACCAAATTTAGATTGACAAAGAGTTTTTAATTCATTTATTGATGCCGTATTTGCACTAGCATTATCAAAACCAATTGTAAATTTTTTTTAGTCAAACCATATTCTTCTAAAATAATATTTAACATGGTAAAAATATTATGGGCTGTATGAGAGTCATCAAAAACTCTAAGTGCAATATTTTTTTTTTTTGAATTTTCCATTCATTATAAATCCAATGGGATGTAACACTTATATAAGAATGAGTTTGCCAAGCATCACACAAAATATCACAACAAATACCATTAAAATTTGCAAATACATTTTTTAAAATTTTTTTTTCTTTCAAATAAATAGATAAGATAGTTGCTAAAATTTAATAAAGAAAATAGAAGAGAAGAAAGTTGTTTCTGTCATATTTACAATGAGAGCAGGTCATGCTCTTTATAGATACAACAGTAACAAAATACAACTTAGAAAATCCCCAGGATCATGTAAAGATAAAAGCGAATCATAAATTCAAAGTACAGATATATTCAAAACAAATATTAGTTGGGGTATATCTGAAAACATATCTCACGTGCTATTAATAGTCCTTTTAAGTGTATTCCTATGTATCTTTGTTGCTAAAGGATTTAATGTTTTTTTACAATAATTATTAAATTCAATTTTTTTACCAAATGAAAAAGATAATCGTTCCATACAAACCATTTTAGCCATTTAAAAATTTTATTAGTTTCATCACTATATTTAAATAGAGGAGCGTTAGGATCACTATACCTTGATGACGATAATTGAGTTTGAGTTACATCCATTCCTACCTCACTTGGATGATGTGATTTTAAATGCCTATTGAGAGTGCCATAGCCTCCTCCAAGCCTGAATGCATATTCTTTTTTGCAATACTTACATCGAACTGTATTGATTTCTCCGTTATCTTAAACATTTTTTGCAAAGTGATTTTTGAAAATATCTTATTTTGGTGGTTTACCTATTGAAATATTAGGAGATACTGCTTCTTTTTGTGGTGGATGACGACGAATATAATGTTCTTCAACTAGAGTTTGATATTGAACTTCATCATTAAATTGCGGTGAAAAATCAATCAATAGATCGTTTAAATCAATTTTTTCCACGCTTTGAGCAACTTGCTTTCCCTTGGAGCTTTGTGAATTGTGTGCCATGTTTTTAAATGGAATTATGGAAAAAAAATGAATAAATGGAATGTGAAATTAATGGAATGAGTTGGAAATTATTATATTCAAATACTAAGAAAATTATTAAAAAAAATCAAATGAAGTAAATTTATGAATGGAAAATTTGAGATTAGAAGGAATTTAGAATTGGGTGTATGAAAATAAAAAATAAACAAAAGATAATTCCAATATCAAGAAAAATAAAACAATAGAAAAAATAATGAACTATGTAAATTTGAGAGAATTTAGATTGAGAATAAAAGGAGAGTTATGATATAATTAATTGTGGAAAAAAAAATCATAAACTCATCACATTTATACATATTTTTCATTTTTTAGTTTTCCAAATTGTCCCTCATAACAGAAAAATAACAACTATATTTTTGGATAATTTAGTAAATTGTAATAAATAAATAAATAATTGATTAAAAATGAATAAAATTTATTTACCAAAAATAAAAAATTAAAAGTCATCTCAAGTTCTCAACTAGCCGTTTGTACCTTTTTTTTTTTTGTACACATAAAATTATTTTTTTTTATAAATCAACTATTCATGTACCATTTTTTGTACAAATTAAATCAAATCATGTTTACTTTTTTTCACCACTTTTTATAAATTATGTACCATAGTTTATTTCTCTTCACCATAAATCAAATCAACTACAATCAAATCAAGTGATATAATTTTTTTTATAAAAAATTTTAAGCTACAAATAATTTTGTTTGTGCATCCGGTTCGAACCGAACCAGAATCGCGGGTTCAGGTTCATTTTTTAACATTCACATGAACTTTAACCGGCCCTTGAATCGCCGATTTCGGTTCAAAATTTTGAACCACCGGTTCGATTCCAATTAGAACCGAACCGGTGGCCATGCCTAGCTTTAACAAACACAAACTAATTTTAGGACTTCATCCTATAGATATTTTATTTCCTTCTTCAATTCTGCTATTTCAGATGTAATAATGGCTATTTCCTTAACTCTCTCAAAGTTTAAGGGTCCGACTTCAAGGTTATTCAATTTCACCATATTACCAAACTTATTGGAAGAAGCATTGGATCGTTCTTATGCATACTTAGATGCATCAACGTAAAATATTTCTTATCTATAGTAATGTTAGCCTACAAAAGTATAACAGAAAGCCATAAATAGACAAATAGAATAAAACCATTTTGTCATATAAGGTATATTTGCGGATTGGACAGAAATATATTTTTCTGAATTTTTTTCCTAATTTAAATTATTCCGCAATTATTTCATGTCTATATTAAAATTTTGAATTAATTTCTAACTTTTGTGCTAGTGGATATGGAAACATCTCTGTAAAGCCTTAGAAAATGGATTGCACGTGATAACCCAAATCTAACAATATATAATATTTTTAATATAAATTTATATTTAACTAATTTATCCATCTACTTCTAAGTCAAAGGATTTATAATATAAAAATAGAAAAATTAAAAAATATGGTGAGAATTTAAATTATGAATTTCAAGATTTTTTAAAAGTAATATATTAAAAGTGGAGTCTTTGTGCACGCTATTAAAAATCTACCAATTAAAATTTTTATTTTAACTTATATTTTAATATGCGCTCGGAGTTCCAGAATTGCGACTAATTTATCTTTTTTTTGTTAAAAAAAAAAAAAAATTCGGTTTGTCATTGTCTCTTTCCCATTCTACAATTCCCCGATTTGATTGGAGCGTTAAAGGCAATTAGGCAAAGTTCTTTGGGTTGTTTCTCTCAAACTGTCATTGCTTGAGCTCAGGTTAGTTTTCAGTTTTTACTTTTCATTTTTTTTTTTGTTGGTTTATTTACTATCTATGTGGTTTGCGATTGTCTTTGACTTTTTTAAAAATATACTAACTTATTTTTATATTTTGCTTCCATTCTATTTAATTTTTGCATGTTTTCTATTAAGTCAACAAGAAAACACAGTGGTCAAAAGAGAGATAACTAAAATATTATACCAAAAAAATTACAATGCAGTCCCTATAGTTTGAAAAATATAACTAGTTCATCATTGTGTTCGTAAAAATAAAAAATATATTTTCATCATTTCATAAGATAATTAATGGAAAAAGATGCAAAATTTAGACGGAAGAATCTTATAATCTAACGGAAGTAAACTATAAGAAAGTTTTAGTATATTTATTGAAAGACATTAATGGACTAATTGTATTTTACAAACTATAGGAATTATAATGTAAGTTTTTCCAAAAATATACCTTTCATAAATGCATTTCACCCCAATAACAATAACAACAACAACTAAACTTTAATCCAAATGCATTGCAATCCAAGATTGAAAATTCAAATATTTGAGGGGCATTTCCTGTTAATTTTTTTTTTTTTTGAATATATGTAATATTGGTTGAATTTTCAATCTTCATTTTTAAAAAAGAATTTGAGAGAAGTATCATTAAATTCAAGACAACAAAATCACTTATAGGATCAACAATATAAATGTTGATGAGATTAATCTTATAGTCAAAAAGGGTGTAAAGATATTCGTGGATAAGTAAATAAATAAGATGGAGACGAAAATGAATGAGATGTAAATGAAGATATGAAAAATGAAATATTGGTATATTCTAATAAAATGTTTTAAAAATATAATTATGTAATGTTATAAAAATATAGAAAATGAGTATACTATAAATAAAAGAGGGAATGTTAATATACAAATATTAAAGAGATACTATAAATAAAAGATGAGATGTTAATATAAAAATACAAAAAAAATACTATAAATAAAGGTGAAATGTTAATAATCATGGAATGTTGATATAAAAATATTATAAATGAATATATTATAAATCAAGTGCAGAAAAGATGGAATGTCAATATAAAAAATATTAAAAATGAATGTATATATTAACACTAAGACATAATTTAGTGATAAGTGTATATATAACCTAACAATACATTCGGGTTCAAATCCCGTCTCCCAGTACTAAAAATAAAAAGGTAAAATTTGCAGATATGGACGATCCAACCCTGTCTGCCGTATTACACAGCAATGCAACGACACACGCTGGGCCAGGATGTTAAAATCTTTCCCAATCTATTTCTAATAAAACTTTTCTTGAAGCCACGGCCCCTCCAGCCCTCCCCTCCCTCCGTCGATGTATATATAACCAGAAGACACGAAATATTTCTAATATCATAAATTTAAATGTTTAGTGCACTTTCAAAATCCAAGTTTACATTAATTGTGAAATTTTACCAAGATAAGCTTAAGGACATGGAGACCCATCGGCAATAGTAAGCCAAAGGTACAAACCGATTTTCTTTAAACCCATAGTGAACATTTTTCTGGCAAGTCTGACAAAAAAAATGATTAATTAAACTTTTTTTCAAGTCCCAACTTGAAAGAGAGAAAGGGAGGTTGAATACATAAATTCACCCTTGAACTTTTTTACTTTAATTTTGTGACACACTCAATTTTAATTTTGACTCATTAAACATTTCAACTTTAAAACTACATTTGTTAAACACTTTAATTTTTAAAATTATTTTATTAAACACTTTAACTTCAAAATTAGATTAATCAAACACTTATTAAAAATTTAAAATTTATGAAAATTATTATTCCTTGTTAACTATATGTCAAGTCAATATTTTACAGATAAAAGCCAAAAATCCTAAAAATTATTGATATTAGGGTCAAAAGGTATGTGATATTATCAAAATTTATAAATTCAAGTGTATAATAGGTCATTTGCAAAGTTGAGGGTGCCACAAAGTTAAAATTATAAAGTTTAGGGGTGAATTTATGTATTCAGCATATATATATATATATGCTGAAGAAGTATTAAATTTATGGATTATATATCGAATCTGATACATCAGAATCCGACAGTATAGAAAGTGATAACCAGATTGATGAATTAGATTCAACAACTAGTTCATCTGATAACTATTATAAATCATTAAATATGTTAACTAAAGATCAGAGTACTTTATTAGAAATAGTAAATACTATCACTGATAATGAGATTAAAGCCCAACTTCTTCAGAAATTAATAAAAAGTTTTCAAGATGAAAAACCAGTAAAAAAAGATATAACTCCTAAAATCCAAACTAATGCTTATGATTTAACTACCATTTTAAACAAAAATAAGCATAAAAAAGTAGAAATAGAAACTTCTACTCCAACATTAAAACAAGAAGTTAAAACTCTACAAAATGAAGTAAAAGAATTAAAACGACAATTTCAACTTCATGATAAATTAATAAAACTATTGGAATCTCAACTTATTAATAGTTCTTCCTCTGATGAAGAACAGGATAATAAACTCCAGGATAACATAAACCAACTTGATACAGACGTAAATAGTAACTTTTTAAACCTATTACAAGAAATAACTTCTAGAAAATATCTGATAACAATAACTCTTAACATAAATGGTTTTCTTATTAATGCTATTGCACTGTTTGATACAGGTGCAGATTTAAACTGCATAAAATCTGACTTAGTACCTCACAAATATTGGTCTGAAACTGATGAAAGACTAAGTACAGCAAATAAATCTAAACTAACAATTGTTGGTAAAACAAATGCATTAATTGTAAATCATGGTTTAGAAATAAACACAGTATTTTTATTATCCCCTCAAATAAATTATATGGTAATATTAGGAACTCCATTTATAAACCTAATTACACCTTATTCAGTTAAAGAGGATTGCATTAAATTCAAAGTACGAAATACTAAAGTGAGGTTGGAATTCACAGAGAAACCTAAGAAGAAACAATTAAATATCTTAAAAGCTCATTCTATTAAAATCTTAGAAATAAATTCGTTGATAAAATCTAGAGAAGATGATATTTAAGATATAAGAAACAATATATGCTTGAATAAAATTAAAGAACAATTAGAAACTAAAGATATCCAATATACTTCAGGACATTGGACTCCCGCTCAACTTAATTATTCTACTATTAAAAAAGAGATTTTAAGTATTGTTATATGTATTAATAAATTCCAATCTGATCTTTTAAACCAAAAATTTTTATTACGCATTGATTGCAAATCTGCTAAAGATGTTTTGCAAAAAGATGTTAAAAATCTTGCCTCTAAACAAATTTTTGCACGATGGCAAGCATTATTAAGTATTTTTGATTTTGATATAGAATTTATTCCTGGTAATAAAAATAATATTCCTGATTTCCTTACCCGCGAATTCTTACAGAACAATGGGTCGCAAAAAGGATAAGGGCAAGGCACCTAGTAAACAAGAGAGTGATTCACCTACTAAAGCTCTTTCTGAGCACTCCACTGACCTCTCTAAAAACCTAAACACCTCTAAAGATATTAAAAAATGGATTGAGGAACTCTCCCAATCCCCTGAAGTACTTAAAGCCTTACGGTCAATGGCATACTCTTCAGCGGAGGACCCAGGTACGTCTTCTAAATCTAAAGCGATCGTATCCGCTCATGATACGGCTATTCCGTCTCAAACGGTAGGCGGTAAAGAATTATCAAATCCGTTGATGGCTGTGGATTTGCCAAAAATCCAGTATACTAATCAAAGTATACATAAATGGTTTGTTAAAACTCTTTTTGATTATGAAATTGAGATCGAGGATGGCTATAATAATATTAATCCTTGGTCCATTGTAAAACAGTATTATCCTGAGGATTGGTATTTTATTCCTACTGATCTTTCAAAACCTCAGGAATATTACCATAATATTTTAATTGATACTGAATCTGTAAAAATTAAACATAATTTTGATCCTAAAAATAAATCTATTATTTTGTATTCTTCAATTAAAATTCAAAAGATTATGCATCCTAAAGAATGGCCTGCACCATCTCTTTACACTCCAGTAAAATTCAAAGTTTTATATAAACATGTGCATTGTACTGTTTATAATTATTTTGATTATAAAGATGCGTGGGAAAAGGTTTTTGTATTCAAAATCCCACTCATACGCATTCTTGGTTAATTTATTTTGACCAATCTATGTTTGCTAAAATTGGTAAAATCCCCAATTGGTTTAAACATTGGTGGCAATTTAAAGGACTCTCTGAGGATATTATGCCTCATGAAATCCATTATCTGTTCCATTACTTTAAAACCCATTATAAACCCACTCCTGAAGAACTTAGTATACCATCACTTATGTATTACAGTATGACCTTCTTCACCCCCTGGGTTTATCAATGGTATTTTGATTCTCAATATATTCCAGGAACTCAGATTCCTGTCCTCATAAAAAGACACAAGATAAAATGGTGGGGATCCTTCAAGAATACCACCACTGAAATTAAAATTAGTCAATGGATTCGTACTAAACTATCTCAGCCCATTAGCCCAGCCTTAACCTATGCTCATACATTGGCGATCCCTGACAATCCTCAATTTGGGATTCAAAAGGCCCAATGCCAGGCCCGGTTAGCTGCAGCTAAAACTCCTGAGGAGTATAAACTCATTTGTCAAGATATGTTCGAACAGCTGACAACCAGCTCGAACCCAACAGTAAAACCCTCGCCCAGTAACGCACCTGGTGCATCCTCTTCCAGTAAGCCCAGTAAGCCCACTAAGAAGACTAAAAAGAAGACTTGGGCGTCTATTGCATCTTCCTCATCTTCCAATTACTCCTCCAGTGACAGTAATGATGATGAAGACAGCATAACATCCGCCATTAAAATCCAAAGTAAAACCAAGCACAAGGATAAAGCTAAAGCAAAAAGAAAAGATGAAAAAACAGGTAAAAGGAAAGCTAAAAAAGAAAAGGCCGGACAGCTCATCGTCCTCTTCTTCGTCCTCTTCTTCAGATACTTTGTAAAGAGCATCTTCAACAGTAAAAAGCATGCAAACAGTGGCAGACAACCCACTGTTCACCCACAGTAAAAAGCCAACTACAGTAAAGATTCCGTGGCAGACAGAGAACTGTTCATCCACAGTGTAAAATCAATAGTAAAGATTCTTTTCGATGTTATTTAAAGAGAGCCTCTCCTCTTTGTGAAGGCATAAGTTTTAGACTAGGATTCTCTCCTTTCCTTCAGCGCTCTCTGTAAGGTTCAAGGTTAGTTTTCCTACGTTTAATCTTATCATTAAACTTTTTAAAATTGTAAGTTATATTTTGATTTTGTACTTTAATTTGAATATATAAAGTTTCTTCTTCTCCTTCTTATAAACTGCTACGATTATAAGTCCGTGTTTACGACACCTTTCTCTTCTCCCTCCACACTCTGACTTAGTTCTGGGGATCCCAGGCTAAGGTTGCAGGAACCCTAAACCATAAAATTTATATTGTTGTAAATTGTGTGTTGTATAAGTATGCTCTGTGGATGCAGCTCAGTCTGATCTTCCACATCAGAAATTTTGTTTTGTATGTTGATTCTGAAGTAAAATTGGTTAAACAGTTCTTTTAATTTCAACAGTACTTGTTTGTTCATATTAAAAACGATAAACAGTATTATTTCTTAACTTTAATCTAAACAGTACTTGTTTTTAAATAGTATTGATATATAGGCTGGAAACCCAGAAGTGCGGGCTACTGGTCCAAAGGACTCTTTAATAGTCATCTTCTTGGTATAACAACGCCACGTATCATACTATAAATGAACTATATTAGTATTCATATAAATCCCATTAATCATAGTATTTTAATTCATACATATGATTTATCTTTAATGCTTTGTATATCGATCTATATAAACCCTAGTAATAATCTGAGTTCTCTTCATATTTATGATTTGTAATCGATCCTTTCCGCTATTTGTTGGTATCAGAGCCACTAGGGAGTAACCCCTGTCGCCTTCGCGCAATAGCAGTTAGGCAGGTGTCCCGTTCCATGGAGGGTTCTCACTATGAGACACTGTGACGAATCACAGGCTCTTACCTCCAGGTTATCCCCGCAGGGTTAAGGTCCTGTAGTAGCCGTCTGTGCCAAGTGGCCAGGTGAAATTGTGGGTTGAAGTTGTCGAGAGGCAACAAGCGTAAAAAGTGGTTCTGAGGTACTGCAGGTTGTCACGGTCCTCGGGCAAACTCCTTGGATTTAGTGGATTTGTTTGGTCCTCGGGCAAACTCCTTGGATTTAGTGGATTTGTTGGTATCAGAGCCAGTAAGATTTAGATCTACTCTGTTATACATATAAAGTCTTCATTTTATGATATATAATAAGAAGTTTTGGCTTTGCCTACTGAACCCAAGAGTAAGTCCCAAGTGAGTGGCATCAAGAGGGTATAACCAGGTAGTCGAAAAATTTTATTATATCTTATAAAATGGATCCTTTACTATGTAGATCAGCTAGTAGTAATAGATCTGAAGACTCAGATAACTCAGAAATTAAAAGAGTCATAAACAGAAATGAATTAATTTTACAGGATTTTAGTAAAGAAAATATTGAACAAAGTTTGATAAAAGAAATATCTAAAACTAAAAATTTAATAAAAATGAAACAGATATTAAAAACATATACTTTTGAAGAATTAAAATCAGAATATTTAGAATATAAAATTAATACCCACACTGAAATTAACTTCTTTGATTGGTATAAACTGATTAAAGAAACACAATCTGATAAAAGCTTAAACCCAATCACTATTAGAGATAAAAGACCAGAATGGATAGTAAATGAACAAACAATAAAAAGTGATTTTCCTCCTAAAACAATTAGTAAATTGAAACATCAAGATCATGAAATTATCTGTGCACCATATAAAGTTGCTCGAGATAATGATACAAATAGTAAGATAATTGAACAGAATAACTTTAGTAATGCAAGTTTAATTTGTTTAAACTCACAATTAAAACGCATAGAACATATGCTCGAAGATAAACCTTTAGTTACGAAAAATATACAAGGTAAGGAATCAGTAAAATCTCACATGTTTAAACCTTATCAAATTTCTTAGACAAGTAAACAGGAATTTGTCAATAAATTAAAAGATCAATTGAGTAAACTTGAGGTTCATTCAGAAACTACCCAACAAGTAGCCCCTGACACTACTGAGGCTTCAAGAAACATAAATATGATAGAAGAAAACACCAACTCTGATGTCAGTGAACCTGACTCAGAAGATGTTAAACAATTTAAACTAAATCCTATAAATCATCATTGAGAAATAGTAAATAGGGCACCAGACTTAGGCATTATTGATAAACCTAACACTATATCTCAATTTAAATATAATGCTTCTACAATCTATGAATGGAACATAGATGGTTTAAGTGAATATAATATATTAAGTATTTTGCAACAAATGACTATGGCTGCAAATGCTTATAAAACACAGTCAATCATTTCTGATAAAGCTATTGCAGAAATCCTCATTGCTGGATTTACTGGACAGCTTAAAGGATGGTGGGACTATCATCTCACTGAACAACAACATCTAGAAATATTAAATTCGATTCAAGTAAATGATGAAGGTGAACCTATATATGATGAAAATGGTGAAGTAATTCAGGATGCTGTGTCATCTTTAATTCTCACTATTTCCTTACATTTTATAGGAGATCCATCTCACTTAAAAGATAAAAATGCAGAATTATTAAGTAATTTAAAATGTAAACATCTAGGTGATTTCCAAAATTATAAAACAACTTTTCTCACTAGATTAATGTTAAGGGAAGACTCCAACCAAAGCTTTTGGAAAGAAAAGTTTTTAGCTGGACTACCTTATTTCTTAGGAGAAAAAGTTAGAAATCATATAAAACAACAATTTGGTAATCCGATTCCTTATAGTACATTAACTTATGGACAATTAAATAGTATAATACAAAAAGAAGGATTACAAATATGCCATGATTTAAAACTTCAAAGAACTATCAAATATGAAATGCAGAAAACTAAAAAAGAATTAGGATCTTTCTGTAAACAATTTGACTATAGTATAACTCCTTCACAGAAATGTGATGGCCAGTGTTCAAAAACACATAAACCTCAGAAAAGGTATACAGATAAATATCATAAAAGAAAATACAGGTCTACACCTAGTCAAGATAAATTCTATTCTAAAGAAAAATATAAACCTACTCGGAAGTCTAAAAGAAAGCAACAAGTTAAAACTTCCACTAAAATTTCATATAAAGATTTAACTTGTTATAATTGTGGTAAAAAAGGACATACTTCAAAATTTTGTAAATTCAACAAAAAATTAAATGAATTAAAATTAGAGAATGATGTATTAAATAAAATTTATGAACTATATCTTGATTCTGATACTTCAGAATCTAAAGCTATAGAAAGTGATAATCAGATAGATGAATTAGGAACAACATCTAGTTCATCCGAATATTCTATAAATATGTTAACTAAAGATCAAAGTACATTATTAGAAGTAGTAAGTACTATAGAAGATCCAGATACTAAAGCTAAACTTCTTCAAAAACTCATAACCAGTTTTGAAAAGGAAGACAAATCAGTAAAAGAAGATATAACTCCTAAAATTCAACCAAACACTTATGATCTAACAACTATTTTAAATAAAAATAAACCTAAACAAGTAGGAGTAGACATCTCCACTAAGGAATTACACAAAGAAGTTAAAAGCCTAAAATCTGAAGTAAAAGAATTAAAAAGACAGTTTCAACTTCATGATAAACTAATAAAATTATTAGAATCCCGACTCATTTCTAGTTCTTCTTCTGACGAAGAACCAGAAAATGTAAAAGATGAAATACATCAATTAGATGAAGACATAGACAGTAATTTCTTAAATTTGTTACAAGAAATAACTTCAAGAAAATATTTAGTTAAAATAAACATTAAGGTAAATGATTTTCTTATAGATGCAATTGCACTGTTTGACACCGGTGCAGATTTAAACTGTATAAAATTTGATTTAATACCTAAAAGATATTGGTTAAAAACCAATGAAAAATTAAGTACTGCCAATAAATCTAAATTAGAAATTATCGGTAAAACAGATGCAATGATAGTAAATCAAGACTTAGAAATAAACACAGTATTTTTGCTATCACCCCAAATAAACTATATGGTTATATTAGGCACCCCTTTTATAAACCTAATAACACCATATTCAGTTAAAGAAGATTGTATTAAATTCAAAATAAGAAATAGTAAAGCTAGACTAGAATTCACAGAAAAACCTAAAAAGAAGCAATTAAATTTATTAAAAGCTCATTCAATTAAAATATTAGAGATTAATTCTTTGATAAAATCTAAAGAAGAAGATTTAAAAGATGTAAAAAATAGTATGTGTGTAAATCACATTAAAACACAATTACAAACTAAAGATATACAAGATAAAATCACACAACTAAAAGATTCTATGGAAAACGAATTATGTGCTGATCACCCACATGCTTTTTGGAAACGTAAACAACACATGGTGGATCTACCATATGAAAAAGATTTTGATGAAAAAACAATTAAAACTAAAGCTAGACCAATTCAAATGAATCCTGAATTGATAGAGCATTGTAAAAATGAAATTCAAGATTTGCTCAATAAAAAATTAATTTCTAAATTTAGAAGCCCATGGTCTTGTGCAGCTTTTTATGTGAATAAAAATGCTGAAATAGAACGTGGTGTTCCCAGATTAGTGATTAATTATAAACCATTAAATATAGCTTTAAAATGGATTCGATATCCAATTCCCAATAAAAAAGATCTTTTAAAGCAATTATATAAGGCAAATATTTTCAGTAAATTTGATATGAAATCTGGCTATTGGCAGATTCAGATTGATCCTAAAGATAGATATAAAACTGCATTTACAGTTCCCTTTGGTCAATATGAATGGAATGTAATGTCTTTTGGATTAAAAAATGCTCCTTCTGAATTTCAGAGGATCATGAATGATATTTTTAACCCTTATTCAAAATTTTGTATTGTATATATTGATGATGTACTTATTTTTAGTACCACTCTTCATGAACATTTTACACACTTAAAAACATTTTGTATGGTCATAAGGCAAAACGGTTTAGCATTAAGCAAAACTAAAATGGATTTGTTCAAAACTAAAATACGATTTTTAGGACACTATATTGAACAAGGTAAGATCCAACCCATAGAAAGAACACTTGTTTTTGGAGAGAAATTTCCAGATGAAATTACTAATAAACTTCAACTACAACGATTTCTTGGTTGTTTAAATTATGTTATTGATTTTTATCCTAATCTAAATTGCATGATAAAACCATTGCATGATAGATTACGTAAAAATGCTAATCCTTGGACGGATAAGCATACTCAATTAGTTCAAAAGATAAAATCTTTAGTAAAAGAAATACCTTATCTATATATTCCTAATCCTACAGCATTTAAAATTGTTGAAACTGATGCTTCGGATATAGGATATGGTGGTATATTAAAGCAAAAACTAAATGATAAAGAGCGTATCATCCAGTATACTTCAGGCCACTGGCCTCCCGCTCAAATTAATTATTCTACTATTAAAAAAGAAACATTAAGTATAGTCATTTGTATTAATAAATTTCAAAGTGATTTATTAAATCAAAAATTTTTATTACGTATTGATTGTAAATCTGCTAAAGATGTTTTACAAAAAGATGTTAAAAATCTTGCCTCTAAACAAATTTTTGCAAGATGGCAAGCATTATTAAGTGTTTTTGATTTTGATATTGAATTTATTCCTGGTAATAAAAATAATATTCCAGACTTTCTTACTCGTGAATTCTTACAGAACAATGGGCAAGAAAAAGGATAAGGGTAAAGCCATTAAAGAAGAATCTGATTCACCCACTAAAGCTCTTTCTGAGCATTCGGACGATATCACTAAAACCCCAGCCTTAAACACTAAAACCTCTAAATATCTTCACAAATGGATTGAACAACTCAGTCAATCCCCTGAAGTATTAAAGGCGTTGCAAGGTATAGCATCTTCTTCCACAGAGGATGCAGGTATGTCATCTAAACTTAAAACGATCGTACCCGTTCATGGTACGGCTAGTCTGTCTCAAACGGTAGACAGTAAAGACTTATCAAATCCGTTAATGGCTGTGGATTTGCCAAAAATCCAGGATACTACTCAAAGTATGCATAAATGGTTTGTTAAAAATATTTTTGACTATGAAATTGAGATCGAGGATGGATATAATAATATCAATTCTTGGTTAATTTTAAAACATTATTACCCTGAGGATTGGTATTTTACTCCCAATGATCTTTCAAAACCTCAGGAATACTATCATAATATTTTACTTGATACTAGATCGGTAAAAATTAAACATAATTTTGATCCTAAAAATAAATCTATTATTTTGTATTCTTCCATTTAAATCCAACAGGTTATTCATCCCAAAGATTGGCCTGCACCATCTCTTTATACTCCAGTAAAATTCAAAGTTTTATTATAAAGACACATGGGAAAAAGTGTTTTATATTCAAAATCCCACTGCTACTCATTCGTGGTTAATCTATTTTGATCAGTCTTTCCGTACTGATTTAAAGATTCCCAACTGGTTTAAAAAATGGTGGCAAACCAGGGGTCTATCCAATGATATTCTCCCTCCTCCTATCTTCTCTTTATACCAGCACTTTAAAGCCCATTATAAACCTCGACCTGAAGAAGCCCATATTCCATCCTTAATGTACTATTGTATGGCCTTCTTTACGCCCTGGGTATATCAATGGTATTTGGACACTCAGTATGCCATAGGAACCCAAATTCCTATGTTAGTAAAAAGACATAAGATTAAATGGTGGGGATCTTTCAAGAACTCGACCACTGAAATTAAAATTGATCAATGGATTCGAAATAAACTTTCTCAAACCCCTGCATTAACCTATGCTAATACACTTGCTTTAAAGGATCAACCCACGTTTGGAATTCAAAAAGCACAGTGTCAAGCCAGGTTGGCAGCAGCTAAAACCCCTGATGAGTATAAAAGAATTTGCCAGGAAATGTTCCAGCAACTTTCCATAGATTCTCCAGTAAAAACCTCCTCCAGTAAATAGCCAGCAAGTTCCTCAGATAAATTGTCATCCAAACCCAGTCTTAAAGGCAAAACTAAATGGGCAGACATGGCGTCCTCATCCTCATCTTCTTCATCATCATCATCTTCCCCTGTTTCTGGTAAAGATAGCAATGATGATATTCTTCAAGCAATCATAGTAAAAAGTAAAGTTGATAAAAAAGAAAAAGAAAGACAAGCAAAGTTAAAACAAAAAATAAAAAGAAAAGAAAAGAAAAAGAAGGACACTTCGTCCTCATCTGATTAAAAGGCAAAAGGAACCTTATTCCTTCACGTGTCTCTACAGTAAAAGTCAAGTTCCTATTCAGCGCAGTAAAAGCCATGCAGTATTCCAACAGTAAAAGTTGAATGGCCGACCAAGCACTATTCATCTACAGTAAAGATTCCGTGGCAGACAAAGTACTGTGCAACAACAGTAAAAGCAAATAGTAAAGATTCTTTACTTTTCTATATAAAGGGAGCCTCTCCTCTTGTGAAGGCATAAGTTTAGTTTTAGTTTTCACTCATAATCCCTCTCTCCTTCTTAGCTCCTTGTTCATTGTAAGCGTTCAAGTTGGAGAAAGTCTAAATTAAAACTTTTGTAAGTTTTAAATATTGTATTTCTATTTTGTATTTAAATAAAGTCTGTTTATTTTAAACTGCTACTTCTTAAAGCCCGTATTGATGGCACTATTCTTCTTCTCCCTCCTCACTCTGACTTAACTCTGGGGATCCTAGGTTAAGGTTGCAGGAACCCTAAACCATATAAAATTGTTGTGTGTTGATTGATATAAGTATGCTCTGTGGATGCGGCTTAGTCTGATCTTCCACATCAGAAAACTTGTTTTGTATGTTGATTCTAAAGTAAAATTATTAAATTTAAACAGTACTTGTTTATAAACAGTATTGATATATAGGCTGGAAACCCAGAAGTGCGGGCTACTGGTCCAAAGGACTATTTAATAGTCATCTTCTTGGTATAACAACGCCACGTATCATACTTAATGAATTATATAAGTATTCATATAAATCCAATTAATAATAGTATTTTAATTCATAGTTATAATTTACCTTTAATGCTTTGTATATCTGTGTATATAAATCCTAGTAATAATCTTAGTTCACTTCATATTTATGATTTGTAAAGACTTCCGCGCTTTTTGTAACAAATCCACTAAATCCAAGGAGTTTGCCCGAGGACCGTGACAACCTGCAGTACCTCAGAACCACTTTTTACGCTTGTTGCCTCTCGACAACTTCAACCCACAATTTCACCCGGCCACTTGGCACAGACGGCTATTACAGGACCTCAACCCTGCGGGGATAACCTAGAGGTAAGAGCCTGTGTTTTGTCACAGTGTCTCACAGTGAGAACCCTCCATGGAATGGGACACCTGCCTAACTGCTATTGCGCGGAGGCGGCAGGGGTTACTCCCTAGTGGCTCTGCTACCAACAAAAACAAGAGTTAAAAGATAAAGACTAAAGACTGAAGAGTTATAAGTCATATATATGTAGAGAGCTAAGATTATTACTGGGATTTAAATAAATACATATACAAACATTTAAAGATAAATTATAACTATGAACTAAAATACTATGGTTATGTGGATTTATATGAATACTTATATAATCCATTAAGTATAATTTTACTTCAGAATCAACATACAATTTACACAGGTTTTCTGATGTGGAAGATCAGACTAAGCTGCATCCACAGAGCATACTTATAACAAATTAATCAATAATTTAGCACAAAGGTTTAGGGTTCCTACAACCTTAACCTGGGATCCCCAGAATTAAGTCAGATTGTGGAGGGAGAAGAAGAAAGGTGCCGTCAACACGGACTTACAATAGTAGCAATTTAAGATAAAATACAAACTTTATTTAATTACAAAATACAAGATTTAAAACTTACAACAATTTTACTTTAGACTTTCTCCAACTTGAACTCTTACAACTTGAATTAGGAGCACAGAAGGAGAGAGGGATTATATGTAATAACTAAAACTAAAACTTATGCCTTCACAAGGGGAGAGGCTCCCTTTATATAGAAAAACAAAGAATCGTTACTGTGTGCTTTTACTGTTGGTGCACATTATTCTGTCTGTCACGGAATTTTACTGTAGAGCAATAGTGCTTGGTCTGCCATTGCTTTTTACTATAGAGACACGTGAAGGAATAAGATTCCTTCTGCCTTTTACTCAGATGAGGATGAAGTGTCCTTTGTCTTCTTCGTTTCTTTTCTTTTCACTTTACTTTTTTGTTTTAACTTTGCTTTTTCTTTTTCTTTTTTGTCAGCTTTACTTTTGACTATGATTGCTTGAAGAATATCATCATTGCTATCTTTACCAGATGCGAGGGAAGATGACGATGATGAAGAGGAGGAAGAAGATGCCATGTCCGCCCATTTTGCTTTTCCTTTAAGACTGGGTTTGGATGACGATTTGACTGAAGAACTTGCTGGCTGTTTACTGGAGGAGGTTTTTACTGGAGGATCTGTGGAAAGTTGCTGGAACATTTCCTGGCAAATTTGTTTATACTCCTCAGGAGTTTTAGCCGCTGCTAACCTGGCTTGACACTGTGCTTTTTGAATCCCAAATGTGGGTTGATCCTTTAAAGCAAGTGTATTGGCATAGGTTAATACAGGAACTTGAGAATATTTATTTCGAATCCATTGATCAATTTTAGTTTCAGTGGTTGAGTTCTTGAAAGATCCCCACCATTTAATCTTGTGTCGTTTTACCAACATAGGAATTTGAGTTCCTATGGCATACTGAGTGTCCAAATACCATTGATATACCTAGGGCGTAAAGAAGGCCATGCAATAGTACATTAAGGATGGAATATGGGTTTCTTCAGGCCGAGGTTTATAATGGGTTTTAAAGTACTGATATAAAGAGATGATAGGAGGAGGGAGAATATCATTGGATAAACCCCTGGTTTGCCACCATTTTTTAAACCAGTTTGGAATCTTTAAATCAGTACGAAAAGACTGATCAAAATAAATTAACCACGAATGAGTAGCAGTGGGATTTTGAATATAGAAAACTTTTTCCCATGCTTCTTTATAGTCAAAATAATTATAAGTAGTACTATGCACATGCTTATATAAAACTTTGAATTTTACTGGAGTATAAAGGGATGGAGCAGGCCAATCTTTAGGATGAATAACTCTTTGGATTTTTATGGAAGAATACAAAATAATAGATTTATTTTTAGGATCAAAATTATGTTTAATTTTAACGGATCCAGTATCAAGTAAAATATTATGATAATATTCCTAAGGTTTTGAAAGATCAGTTGGGATAAAATACCAATCCTCAGGGTAATAATGTTTTAAAATCAACCAAGGATTGATATTATTATATCTATCCTCGATCTCAATTTCATAGTCAAAAATATTTTTAACAAACCATTTATGTATACTTTGAGTAGTATACTGGATTTTTGGCAAATCCACAGCCATCAACGGATTTGATAAGTCTTTACTGTCTACCGTTTGAGACAGACTAGCCGTACCATGAACGGGTACGATCGTTTTAAGTTTAGAAGACATACCTGTATCCTCTATGGAAGAAGATGCTATACCTTGCAACGCCTTTAAAACTTCAGGAGATTGACTAAGTTGTTCAATCCATTTTTGAAGATCTTTAGAGGTTTTAGTGTTTAAGGCTGGGGTTTTAGTGAGTTCTTCAGAATGCTCAGAAAGAGCTTTAGTGGGTGAGTCTGATTCTTCTTTAATGGCTTTACCCTTATCCTTTTTCTTGCCCATTGTTCTGTAAGAATTCACGAGTAAGAAAGTCTGGAATATTGTTTTTATTACCAGGAATAAATTCAATATCAAAATCAAAGATACTTAATAATGCTTGCCATCTTGCAAAAATTTGTTTAGAGGCAAGATTTTTAACATCTTTGTGTAAAACATCTTTAGCAGATTTACAATCAATACGTAATAAAAACTTTTAATTTAAAAGATCAGATTGAAATTTATTTATACATATAACAATACTCAAAACTTCCTTTTTAATAGTAGAATAATTAGTTTGAGCAGGAGTCCAATGACCCAAAGTATGTTGGATTATACGCTCTTTACCATCAAGTTTTTGTTTTAAAATACCACCATATCCTATATCAGAAGCATCAGTTTCAACTATTTTAAATGCTGTCGGATTAGGAATGTATAAATAAGGTATGTCTTTAACCAAAGATTTTATCTTTTTAACTAATTGAGTATGCGTATCTGTCCAGGGACTAGCATTTTTACGTAATCTATTATGCAATGGTTTTATCATACAATTTAAATTAGGATAGAAATCTATAACATAATTTAAACAACCAAGAAATCTCTGTAGTTGGAGTTTATTAGTAATTTCATCTAGAAATTTTTCTCCAAATACCAAAGTTCTTTCTATGGGTTGAATTTTACCTTGCTCAATATAATGACCCAAAAATCTGATTTTAGTTTTAAACAAGTCCATTTTAGTTTTACTTAAGGCCAAACCATTTTGCCTAATTACCATACAAAATGTTTTTAAGTGTGTGAAATGTTCATGAAGAGTTGTACTAAAAATAAGTACATCATCAATATATACAATACAAAATTTAGAATAAGGATTAAAAATATCATTCATAATCCTCTGAAATTCAGAAGGAGCATTTTTTAGTCCAAAAGGCATTACATTCCATTCGTATTGACCAAATGGAACTGTAAATGCAGTTTTATATCTATCCTTAGGATCAATTTGAATCTGCCAATATCCAGATTTCATATCAAATTTACTAAAAATATTTGCTTTATATAAATTTTTTAGAAGATTTTTTTTATTAGGAATTGGATATCTAATCCATTTTAAAGCCGTATTTAATGGTTTATAATTTATTACTAATCTTGGAACACCACGTTCTATATCAGCATTTTTATTGACATAAAAAGCTGCACAAGACCATGGGCTTCTAGATTTAGATATTAATTTTTTATTGAGTAAATCCTGAATTTCATTTTTACAATGCTCTATCAATTCAGGATTCATCTAAATTGGTCTAGCTTTAGTTTTAATAGTTCTTTCATCAAAATCTTTTTCATATGGTAAATCTACTATGTGTTGTTTACGATCCCAAAAAGCATGTGGATGATCAGCACATAGTTCCTTTTCCATAAATTCTTTTAATGTTGTGATTTTATCTTGTATTTCTTTAGTCTCTAATTGTTGTTTAATTTTGTTTAAACACATATTATTTCTTGCATCTTTTAAATCTTCTTCTCTAGATTTAATTAAAGAATTGATCTCTAATATTTTAATTGAATGAGCTTTTAAGAGATTTAATTGCTTCTTCTTAGGTTTTTCAGTGAATTCTAACTTAACTATACTATTTCTTATTTTAAATTTAATACAATCCTCTTTAACTGAATATGGTGTTATTAGGTTTATAAAAGGGGTTCCTAATATAACCATATAATTTATTTGAGGTGATAACAAAAATACTGTGTTTATTTCTAAACCTTGGTTTACTATTTGTGCATCTGTTTTTCCTATAATTTCTAACTTAGATTTATTTGCTGTACTGAGTTTTTCATTAATTTTTGACCAATATCTTTTAGGTATTAAATCAGATTTTATACAGTTTAAATCTGCACTTGTATCAAATAGTGCAATTGCATCTATTATAAAGTCATTTACCTGAATGTTAATTTTTATTTAATATAGTTGTGAGATCATAAGTATTATGTTGAATTTTAGGAGTTATATCCTCTTTTACTATCTGGGTTTCTTCAAAACTTTTAATGAGTTTTTGAAGGAGTTTAGCTTTAGTGTCTTGGTCATCTATAGAATTTACTACTTCTAAAAGCGTACTTTGATCTTTAGTTAACATATTTATAGAATAATCAGATGAACTAGTTGTTGTACCTAGTTCATCAATTTGATTTCCACTTTCTATAATCTTAGATTCTGAAGAATCAGAATCAAGATATAATTCGTGGATTTTATTTAATACTTCTTCATCTAAATGTAATTCATTTAACTTTTTATTAAATTTACAAAATTTTGAAGTATGTCCCTTTTTACCACAATTATAACAAGTTAAATCTTTATAAGAGGTTTTATTAGAATTTTTAGCTTGTTGCTTTCTTTTAGACTTCCTATGGGGTTTATATTTTTCTTTAGAATAAAATTTATCTTGACTAGGTGTAGACCTGTATTGTCTTTTATGATATTTATTGTTATACTGTTTTTTAGATTTATGTGTTCGCGAGCATTGTCCATCACATTTCTGTGGAGATTTTAAAGTATAATCAAATTGTTTACAAAATGATCCTAATTCTTTTTTAGTTTTCTACATTTCATATTTTATTGTTCTTTGAAGTTTTAAGTCATGACAAGTCTGCAAACCCTCTTTTTGAATTATACTAATTAATTGACCATAAGTTAATTTATTGTATGGTATAGGTTGACCATATTGTTGTTTAATATTATTCCTAACTTTTTCTCCTAAGAAATAAGGTAGTCCAGCCAAAAACTTTTCTTTCCAAAAGCTTTGATTGGAGTCTTCCCTTAACATTAATCTAGTTAGAAAAGTAGTTTTATATTCTTGGAAATTACCTAAGTGTTTACATTTTAAATTACTAAGTAATTCTGCATTTTTATCTTTTAAGTGAGATGGATCCCCAATAAAATGAAGTGAAATAGTGAGAATTAAAGATGACACAGCATCCTGAATTACTTCACCATTTTCATCATATATGGGATCACCTTCATCATTTATTTGAATTGAATTTAGAATTTCTAAATGTTGTTGGTCAGTGAGATGGTAATCCCACCATCCTTTAAGTTGGCCAGTAAATCCAGCAATTAATATTTCTGCTATCGCTTTATCAGAAATAATTGACTGAGTTTTATAAGCATTTGCAGCCATTGTCATTTATTGTAAAATACTTAATATATTATATTCACTTAAACCATCTATGTTCCATTCATAGATTGTTGAAGCATTATACTTAAATTGAGATATAGTATTAGGTTTATCAATTATACCTAGATCTGGTGCCTTAGTTACTATTTCTCTATGGTGATTTATAGGATTGATTTCAAATTGTTTAATATCTTCTGAGTCAGGTTCACTAACATCAGAGTTGGTGTTTTCTTCTATAATGTTTATATTCCTTGATGCTTGAGGAGTATTGGGGGCTACTTCTTGAGTAGTTTCAGAACGAACCTCAATTTTACTTAATTGGTCCTTTAATTTATTCACAAATTCTTTTTGACTTGATTGAGAAATTTGATAAGGTTTAAACATGTGAGATTTTATTGTTTCTTTACCTTTTATAGTTTCCGTAACTAAAGGTTTATCTTCTAGCATATGTTCTATGCGTTTTAATTGTGAGTTTAAACAAATTAAACTTGCATTACTAAAGTTATTCTGTTCAATTATCTTACTATTTGTATCATTATCTCGAGCAACTTTATATGGTGCACAGATAATTTCATGATCTTGATGTTTTAATTTACTAATTGTTTTAGGAGGAAAATCACTTTTTATTGTTTGTTCATTTACGATCCATTCAGGTCTTTTATCTCTAATTGTTATAGGGTTTAAATCTTTTTCAGATTTATTATCCTTACTTAATTCATACCAATCAAAGAAATTCAGTGCAGTTTGGTTATGTATCTTATATTCTAAATATTCATACTTTAATTCTTCAAAAGTGTAAGTTTTTAATATCTTTTTCATTTTTAGTAAATTCTTTGTTTTAGATATTTCTTTTATTAAAGTCTTTTCAATATCATCTTTACTAAGAACATTTAATTCTCCATTTATATCACTAACATTTTCAGTTATAGCTGAAGCTGTTGGTGATTCTGGAGCTGAATTGACCAAGTTTGACTGTTGATTTACATAATTATCTACAGGATTATAAACTGCCTGTGGGATGGAATGACTATAATCTACTGCTTTCATTTTATTTGGAATATCCGAAGTGGAATACCTGGGTTTTACTAAAGTTTGAATTATAGGTTTATGCTCAGGTTCTTTATACTTAGCATAAATCACAGAAGGTATAGAGGAACTAGGTTTATCATTTTCGTCCGTTGTTACAGAAGAAGATGACCATGTATATCTCATACTTTGACTGCGATTAAATTTTAATGTGACTTTACCATCTTGAAATTGTTCAATTTTTTGTAAATTGACATTTGGTTTTACTGGTTCTGGAGCAGGAGGAGGTACTACCCCTTTCAATATCCATTCATCCGGAAGAGTAATATCTTTCCATTGAATAGTTTTAGGAATTACTGTGTTAGTTTTAGTTAAGTCTGTTTGCAAAAATCGTGTTTCACCAATTTTAGGTTGTAACTTATATTTAGTTCCAAAAGCTGAATTCATTGCTTTATAATGAATTTTATATATTAAAGCTATAGAAATTGATCCTTGCTTCATCTTATAATTATGAGTTTTAATTTCCAAAACTATACTTTCTAAAATATTTAAATCATTTAATGAGACAGTTATATCTGGATAGACCTCAAAGGAGATCGGTCCTTCACTTAAGCTAGTTTCAACTGATCCTAATAAAGAATCTTGAAAATTTAAAAATGTAGCATCTCTTACTACTGCAAGAATACTAGTATTTAATCCTTCTCTGGTTAAAGGTTTTATTCCTACTTGAATTAATCCTATATGAATATATTTATATTTTTTACTTTTATGATGTTACAAAGTTTTAGAAGACAAAAGAGTTATCCTTTCAAAGGGTTTATGAAATAACCCGAATTTTTATTTTCAAAGATTTTTTCATTTAAATTTAATAAATCGACAGCCTGGAAATTTATATTAATATTTTAGTGCGAATACTGTGAGGAATCGAACCGAAAACCAATTGAAAAAGCCGAAAACCAGTTGGAAATCGAAGATTTGGGCTGATTCGAACCCGAATCGAACCGAACCAGCCCAAACCATCTAGAAACATCTCCTCCCCTTTTATCTTCAACGCTAATCTCCCTCACTAAGTCAGTCTTGCGCCTCCTGACCACCCACACAGCACCACCGACACTGCCACCGCCGTCTCCTCCTCCTCTCTTCTTCTTCTTCTTCTTCTTCTTTCTTTCTTTCTTTTCTTTTCTTTCTTTCCCTTTCTTCTTCTCTGTGACTGCATCTGCGTCGCGCCCCAACAGCTCCAGCAGAAATGCGAGCCACCATCACGAGCTCAGCCACGTCGCGCCACCTCGCCGCTGCTCCACGCTGCAGTAGCTCCGCCATCGCTGGCGCCTCTCTCCGTTCAAGCCAAGCAGGGACAGAAGGTTGCTCCTCCGATTTGTCCAGGTGAGCGTCGATCCAGCAAGTCTCCGACCACCAGGAGCATATCTGTCGCGCCTGTAGTTGCGCCGCCAGCTGCTCCGCCACCAGGTCGCACCACCACTGCAAGTCAGCCCCTCCTGCGTTGATCTCAGGTGGTCCAATCGCTTCCAGCACGTGTAGTTTCAATCCGGTACGCGTAAAATCCCAATCCTGCAAGAAAATTATATTTTGGGGTATAAATCAATTTTAATAATTTTAGTTAATTAATTTAATTTAATGAATTGTGGTTAATTGAATGTAGTAATTTTAGTTAGTTTAATTTTAGTCATTGGGAGTAGTTAAATTAATTTGAATTAATGTTGATTTATTGATTAATTAAAATATTTGACTAATTAAATTTAATTCTAGTACTACATAAATTTGTTAGGAAAGTTTGATAATAATAAATCTAATAGAATTTAAGTGTGGATTAAGGTAGTTTAGATATAATGTTATTGTAAATTATAATTTTGATTGTGCGGTGATGTTGAAATTGAAGGAGGATGGGAAATTTGATTTGTTTAATTGCCCGATGGATGGGCTGTGTGTATTGATTGAATGATACTTAGTGTTGTTGGGATATTTAAACAGGTTGATAGTCCCATTTTTAGGGGAGGTGCTGCCGAAATTTCGGTAGAACTTTAGACTGATTTTAATTGATAACATAACAAATAAGTTTAATTAGATAATTTTTACAATTCGATACATAATAAATAAAGTGCTTTAACTACCATATCATTATCATAGTCTATTATGATTATTATTATTATTATTATTTTATCGTTGTTGTTATTGTTAAGATTATTTGTTTAATTATTTAATTGCATTTGAGAATGGATGTTTGATTGTGCATTGCATTACAATGTTCAGCTGATCCATATGTCTGCATCTAATTGAAATGCTTGATTAATTGTACTGTGTATATACTGTGCTCTGTTTGTGTGGAGTTGGGATGAAGTGGGTCACCATGGATTTGTGAGGACGGTCGATAAATAAGGATCCTGATGAACTGATGAAAGTGGACCGTCGGCCGGGTAAATGGGAGATCGACGCCCCCGTGTGCACCTGATGAACTGATGAAATGATGTTGATGATATGGAAAAGAAAAGAGAGAATGTAAAAATAAAATATTGAGAGGACTGGTCAAGTGAGGATTAGACCGGTCGGCCAGATATGGGGGATTGGCTCCCCGGGTGCACATGTTTGAGAGGATGGGCTATTTGAGAGGACGGCTCGTCGGGGATTTAGGTGACGCCACTGACTAATTTCCACGTGATGTGATTATTTGAAGGTGATATTGTTTGTGAGTGCTGGTGACATGCCATTTTGTGTGACTGGCTGCGTGAGCATATACTAGTCGGAGGACTAGATTGATATACATATACATATATATATATATATATATATATATTTATACATCTGTGTGAATGTGTGTGTTGTGCAATAATAATTACTCCTTAGAAAGCTCACATATCTTGTTTAATTTTTCAGGAAGAAAGTTTCTCTTTAATTCGACTAAGCTATGTTCCTTCGTCACAGAGTTAGAAAGAAAAAATTTTCCTAGACCAATAAATATTTTGCTATGTATCTAGATGTATAAGAATCTATGTATGGCTATTAGTTAGTGACTCCGCAATTGTAGAAACTATATACAATTAGTCGTGTATGATAAACAATATAATTATATGGGCTGAATGTTTAATATAATTTTGACCTGGTAAAGTTTTAGTATTTCAGGCTTACTACGGGCTTCGGGGGCCTTAAGCTTACCTGGGCCCTAGTGCCGGTCCGGCCCACGGAAACGGGTCGTGACAAAGTTGGTATCAGAGCATTAAGTTGGGCCTTAGGAATCAATTGCGGAACATAGGAAATTGAATATAAAACTCCTACGTTGGGATCGGCCGTAACCAACAAAGGAGTGACACTAAATAAAAGATGGTCTTGGTGCAGGTGGACGCACTGTGCACTAAGGTAGTTACAAAATCATAAATAAAATAAATAATAATAATAAATACAGAAATAAATGAGGAAAAATAATTATATTAACAGTTAATCAAAGCTTTGAAACACAGGAGAAATTAGAAGGAAGTGCAGTGGCCTGATCAACCAGTGTACTCTTTCTAATGGAAACTGTGTCCTTAGGTTAAAATTTAAATTTTTCCTCTATGGAATAAATAATTCAATAATGTAATTATGTAAGAAAATAAGTGATATATGATTAATAGGTTGAAGTTAAATGATAAATGATAAAAGTATGCTAGTGTATTTAATACGTGTTGGATATGGAAATACATATATAAAAATACAGGAACGTGAGTATATGTGTGCCTGTGGAAAATATATGTTGAGAATGAGTTGTTAGTGTGAATTGATAAGAAAACTAAATGATTCGGATTCGAGGACATTAGAATGTGTTTAATTAGAGTATTGAATTATTATATGTATTTGATGAAATTGACATGATGTTGGTTAGTGGAATTTCTTATAATTATTGAGGTAAATATGTTTCTAGATGGAATAGATATATTAATTAGTAGAAGTACATAAATGATTTTTATAAGGTTTGAATATTGAAGGATTTGGTGTAATTCGCTATAATAATTGGTGGGAGTAATTTTTCAGAAAGAATAATATTGGTGGAATTATTGTATGAAGTGAGTTTTATTTATGAATAATCACTGCTTGGTAAAGTAAAGTGTATTGTGATATTCATCAACTATTTTTTTTTTTTTTTTTTGTGTGTGAGAATATAAGGAGTAATTAAATTATTGTGGTTATAAGAAAAGTATGTTGTGATTTTTAGTAAGAAATAAATTGCCTTCTATAAATAATGACAGAGATTGTGTGGATTGTGGCACCGTATGATTTAATAAGACGTGATTATGAATTAAATGCAACGAGATTTAGCCTTTTATGTTTAAACTAGTGGTTGCATTCTAGATGTTATGTCAGTTATAAATAAGGACTATTGTTTAGTGAGAGATTCTATGATCTGAGCAAAGGTAAATGACTTATATTAAGAAATTAAGATAATTACGTTATATAAATGGACTATGATAGTTAAGTGAATTGATGAATGATATGGGACATTAAGGGATAATTAGTATGACCCAGGAATTAATATGGTGAAATTAGATAGGGTATAATTAAGATCTTAGTACATGTAGGATGTTTAATAAGCTAGACTAGATTATGGATTGAGTATAATAATAATGTACGAGTTATATTAACCGAATTTATATATGAAGCCTATAGATATACTATGTGCAAGTGCCAAGTGTTGTGGATAAGAATAACTGAGAATGAGAGTTGATAAAGAATCATGTGATTCAGCTTAAGATGACAATGACTGTGAGTGAATACAATTTCTTGTTGCAAAGTAGTTAGAATGAGGAATTCCTATTACTTAGTGCATTATTGTAAGTTGCTTATTTTATTAAATGAGGACGGAAAGTTATAAATATGACCATAGTAGAACCTAAAGTTATTAGGAATATTTGCATTTGATAACAAACTAGCTGAGTTTTAATTTACTATTCATTTGAATACTGTAGATTGGTATAAGAATAACCAGAGAATTTAGAATAAATTTGAATGAATTTAGTAAGGAGAATACACACAAATATTCGAGAATTGAAAACATAAACTATAAGATTATTGGATGGTTAACGAGATGGTTAAGATTACATCTTAATTATGTTGGAATGCCAACTCATGTGTGTCAGTTAGATAAATTATTATTTTAAATTACCCATGGAGTGATCGAGGTACCAATTAAGGTGTGAATGATTGAAATATAATTTGGAGTCAATGTAAAAACCTATTCCGAATTTCTTAGTAATTGGTAACAATTATGATTGAATGAATATAATTGTTTTATAACTGGCAGTTTACGATATATCTTGTGGTTTAAGGGAATACTTCATTAGTTAAATCCATTCGAGGACTGATACATTGTAATTCTGATGTGGAAGGATTCAATGAGGTATTAACCTTGTTTGAGTACAGAATATAGAGGGAACATAATTAAGGTTGAGGATATCGTATTAGGTATAAAGTTTACAAATTTTGGAGGTGAGACATTACGATAGCCTTGGAGAAAAGGAATAACCCAATGATATTATTATCTGAATATTCATAGGCATTCATGGGATTAAGAATAAACATACAACAAAGGACATAGTGAATCAGGAGTTGGATAATAGAATGGTGTTTGCAAATTTTAAAAAAAAAAGAAATTAAGAATTATCCGGCATGGCAACAACTTACTTGGCTAGTTGCATAAGTTCTTGTCATAATTAGTTAAGAAATGGTATGGTATGACAAATTGGAAAGAGGGATAAAGAAGTCAATAACTAAAATGGGGACTTGATTGTGAAAGTAAATTTTCTCTATAAATAGTTGATGTACTATTTGTTTTTATGAGGATTCTCATTAGTAGGATTTGAAAGGAGATTATATATCTTTCATTGGAAAATGGTTAAGGTAGATAACTTTGGGGATGGATTCATCTTATAATCATCCTACCCTCTCTATATATTAGATTTTCTTCCTAGGTCTGTTCATTGGTTTATCTTAATAAATTTAATAAAGAAATTAGTTTCGCCGCTCTGACTAACGAACTCAAAAATATATACCCCATCGTCTTGATTCACCCTTCTAGCTGCTTAGAAGGACAATTATTCTCCTGAATGTGAATGTCATAACTTTTAGCAGTTGCAGCATTATGTGAGAAGCACAACCACAATTGTCGTAAACAACTATTGCATCCTAGTTTCTTGTTATTTTCAAAATTCGAGGACGAATTTTTTTTAAGGGGGGAAGACTGAAATAACCCGAATTTTTATTTTCAAAGATTTTTTCATTTAAATTTAATAAATCGACAGCCTGGAAATTTATATTAATATTTTAGTGCGAATACTGTGAGGAATCGAACCGAAAACCAATTGAAAAAGCCGAAAACCAGTTGGAAATCGAAGATTTGGGCTGATTCGAACCCGAATCGAACCGAACCAGCCCAAACCATCTAGAAACATCTCCTCCCCTTTTATCTTCAACGCTAATCTCCCTCACTAAGTCAGTCTTGCGCCTCCTGACCACCCACACAGCACCACCGACACTGCCACCGCCGTCTCCTCCTCCTCTCTTCTTCTTCTTCTTCTTCTTCTTTCTTTCTTTCTTTTCTTTTCTTTCTTTCCCTTTCTTCTTCTCTGTGACTGCATCTGCGTCGCGCCCCAACAGCTCCAGCAGAAATGCGAGCCACCATCACGAGCTCAACCACGTCGCGCCACCTCGCCGCTGCTCCACGCTGCAGTAGCTCCGCCATCGCTGGCGCCTCTCTCCGTTCAAGCCAAGCAGGGACAGAAGGTTGCTCCTCCGATTTGTCCAGGTGAGCGTCGATCCAGCAAGTCTCCGACCACCAGGAGCATATCTGTCGCGCCTGTAGTTGCGCCGCCAGCTGCTCCGCCACCAGGTCGCGCCACCACTGCAAGTCAGCCCCTCCTGCGTTGATCTCAGGTGGTCCAATCGCTTCCAGCACGTGTAGTTTCAATCCGGTACGCGTAAAATCCCAATCCTGCAAGAAAATTATATTTTGGGGTATAAATCAATTTTAATAATTTTAGTTAATTAATTTAATTTAATGAATTGTGGTTAATTGAATGTAGTAATTTTAGTTAGTTTAATTTTAGTCATTGGGAGTAGTTAAATTAATTTGAATTAATGTTGATTTATTGATTAATTAAAATATTTGACTAATTAAATTTAATTCTAGTACTACATAAATTTGTTAGGAAAGTTTGATAATAATAAATCTAATAGAATTTAAGTGTGGATTAAGGTAGTTTAGATATAATGTTATTGTAAATTATAATTTTGATTGTGCGGTGATGTTGAAATTGAAGGAGGATGGGAAATTTGATTTGTTTAATTGCCCGATGGATGGGCTGTGTGTATTGATTGAATGATACTTAGTGTTGTTGGGATATTTAAACAGGTTGATAGTCCCATTTTTAGGGGAGGTGCTGCCGAAATTTCGGTAGAACTTTAGACTGATTTTAATTGATAACATAACAAATAAGTTTAATTAGATAATTTTTACAATTCGATACATAATAAATAAAGTGCTTTAACTACCATATCATTATCATAGTCTATTATGATTATTATTATTATTATTATTTTATCGTTGTTGTTATTGTTAAGATTATTTGTTTAATTATTTAATTGCATTTGAGAATGGATGTTTGATTGTGCATTGCATTACAATGTTCAGCTGATCCATATGTCTGCATCTAATTGAAATGCTTGATCAATTGTACTGTGTATATACTGTGCTCTGTTTGTGTGGAGTTGGGATGAAGTGGGTCACCATGGGTTTGTGAGGACGGTCGATAAATAAGGATCCTGATGAACTGATGAAAGTGGACCGTCGGCCGGGTAAATGGGAGATCGGCGCCCCCGTGTGCACCTGATGAACTGATGAAATGATGTTGATGATATGGAAAAGAAAAGAGAGAATGTAAAAATAAAATATTGAGAGGACTGGTCAAGTGAGGATTAGACCGGTCGGCCAGATATGGGGGATTGGCTCCCCGGGTGCACATGTTTGAGAGGATGGGCTGTTTGAGAGGACGGCTCGTCGGGGATTTAGGTGACGCCACTGACTAATTTCCACGTGATGTGATTATTTGAAGGTGATATTGTTTGTGAGTGCTGGTGACATGCCATTTTGTGTGACTGGCTGCGTGAGCATATACTAGTCGGAGGACTAGATTGATATACATATACATATATATATATATATATATATATATATATATTTATACATCTGTGTGAATGTGTGTGTTGTGCAATAATAATTACTCCTTAGAAAGCTCACATATCTTGTTTAATTTTTCAGGAAGAAAGTTTCTCTTTAATTCGACTAAGCTATGTTCCTTCGTCACAGAGTTAGAAAGAAAAAATTTTCCTAGACCAATAAATATTTTGCTATGTATCTAGATGTATAAGAATCTATGTATGGCTATTAGTTAGTGACTCCGCAATTGTAGAAACTATATACAATTAGTCGTGTATGATAAACAATATAATTATATGGGCTGAATGTTTAATATAATTTTGACCTGGTAAAGTTTTAGTATTTCAGGCTTACTACGGGCTTCGGGGGCCTTAAGCTTACCTGGGCCCTAGTGCCGGTCCGGCCCACGGAAACGGGTCGTGACAGTTTACTTAATTGAAAATCTCTTTCTTCGGTTTTAATTACATAATCTGTTTTAAATAAATTAAATTTAGAAACTTTATAAATTTGTTCTTTATCAACTTTAGGAATTTCCCATTCATCAATTGCTTTACTAAAATCTTGTAAAATTAATTCATTTCTATTTATAACCCTTTTAATTTCTGAGTTATCTGAGTCTTCAGGTTTATTACTACTAGCTGATCTACATAATAAAGGATTATATATCGAATCTGATACATCAGAATCTGAGTTATAAGATTTAGATCTACTCTGTTATACATATAAAGTCTTCATTTTATGATATATAATAAGAAGTTTTGGCTTTGCCTACTGAACCCAAGAGTAAGTCCCAAGTGAGTGGCATCAAGAGGGTATAACCAGGTAGTCGAAAAATTTTATTATATCTTATAAAATGGATCCTTTACTATGTAGATCAGCTAGTAGTAATAGATCTGAAGACTCAGATAACTCAGAAATTAAAAGAGTCATAAACAGAAATGAATTAATTTTACAGGATTTTAGTAAAGAAAATATTGAACAAAGTTTGATAAAAGAAATATCTAAAACTAAAAATTTAATAAAAATGAAACAGATATTAAAAACATATACTTTTGAAGAATTAAAATCAGAATATTTAGAATATAAAATTAATACCCACACTGAAATTAACTTCTTTGATTGGTATAAACTGATTAAAGAAACACAATCTGATAAAAGCTTAAACCCAATCACTATTAGAGATAAAAGACCAGAATGGATAGTAAATGAACAAACAATAAAAAGTGATTTTCCTCCTAAAACAATTAGTAAATTGAAACATCAAGATTATGAAATTATCTGTGCACCATATAAAGTTGCTCGAGATAATGATACAAATAGTAAGATAATTGAACAGAATAACTTTAGTAATGCAAGTTTAATTTGTTTAAACTCACAATTAAAACGCATAGAACATATGCTCGAAGATAAACCTTTAGTTACGAAAAATATACAAGGTAAGGAATCAGTAAAATCTCACATGTTTAAACCTTATCAAATTTCTCAGACAAGTAAACAGGAATTTGTCAATAAATTAAAAGATCAATTGAGTAAACTTGAGGTTCATTCAGAAACTACCCAACAAGTAGCCCCTGACACTACTGAGGCTTCAAGAAACATAAATATGATAGAAGAAAACACCAACTCTGATGTCAGTGAACCTGACTCAAAAGATGTTAAACAATTTGAACTAAATCCTATAAATCATCATCGAGAAATAGTAAATAGGGCACCAGACTTAGGCATTATTGATAAACCTAACACTATATCTCAATTTAAATATAATGCTTCTACAATCTATGAATGGAACATAGATGGTTTAAGTGAATATAATATATTAAGTATTTTGCAACAAATGACTATGGCTGCAAATGCTTATAAAACACAGTCAATCATTTCTGATAAAGCTATTGCAGAAATCCTCATTGCTGGATTTACTGGACAGCTTAAAGGATGGTGGGACTATCATCTCACCATCCTTCTGTAAATGCAGAAAACTAAAAAAGAATTAGGATCTTTCTGTAAACAATTTGACTATAGTATAACTCCTTCACAGAAATGTGATGGCCAGTGTTCAAAAACACATAAACCTCAGAAAAGGTATACAGATAAACATCATAAAAGAAAATACAGGTCTACACCTAGTCAAGATAAATTCTATTCTAAAGAAAAATATAAACCTCCTCGGAAGTCTAAAAGAAAGCAACAAGTTAAAACTTCCACTAAAATTTCATATAAAGATTTAACTTGTTATAATTGTGGTAAAAAAGGACATACTTCAAAATTTTGTAAATTCAACAAAAAATTAAATGAATTAAAATTAGAGAATGATGTATTAAATAAAATTTATGAACTATATCTTGATTCTGATACTTCAGAATCTGAAGCTATAGAAAGTGATAATCAGATAGATGAATTAGGAACAACATCTAGTTCATCCGAATATTCTATAAGTATGTTAACTAAAGATCAAAGTACATTATTAGAAGTAGTAAGTACTATAGAAGATCCAGATACTAAAGCTAAACTTCTTCAAAAACTGATAACCAGTTTTGAAAAGGAAGACAAATCAATAAAAGAAGATATAACTCCTAAAATTCAACCAAACACTTATGATCTAACAACTATTTTAAATAAAAATAAACCTAAACAAGTAGGAGTAGACATCTCCACTAAGGAATTACACAAAGAAGTTAAAAGCCTAAAATCTGAAGTAAAAGAATTAAAAAGACAGTTTCAACTTCATGATAAACTAATAAAATTATTAGAATCCCAACTCATTTCTAAATCTTCTTCTGAAGAAGAACCAGAAAATGTAAAAGATGAAATGCATCAATTAGATGAAGACATAGACAGTAATTTCTTAAATTTGTTACAAGAAATAACTTCAAGAAAATATTTAGTTAAAATAAACATTAAGGTAAATGATTTTCTTATAGATGCAATTGCACTGTTTGACACCAGTGTAGATTTAAACTGTATAAAATCTGATTTAATACCTAAAAGATATTGGTCAAAAACTAATGAAAAACTCAGTACAGCAAATAAATCTAAGTTAGAAATTATAGGAAAAACAGATGCACAAATAGTAAACCAAGGTTTAGAAATAAACACAGTATTTTTGTTATCACCTCAAATAAATTATATGGTTATATTAGGAACCCCTTTTATAAACCTAATAACACCATATTCAGTTAAAGAGGATTGTATTAAATTTAAAATAAGAAATAGTATAGTTAAGTTAGAATTCACTGAAAAACCTAAGAAGAAGCAATTAAATCTCTTAAAAGCTCATTCAATTAAAATATTAGAGATCAATTCTTTAATTAAATCTAGAGAAGAAGATTTAAAAGATGCAAGAAATAATATGTGTTTAAACAAAATTAAACAACAATTAGAGACTAAAGAAATACAAGATAAAATCACAACATTAAAAGAATTTATGGAAAAGGAACTATGTGCTGATCATCCACATGCTTTTTGGGATCGTAAACAACACATAGTAGATTTACCATATGAAAAAGATTTTGATGAAAGAACTATTAAAACTAAAGCTAGACCAATTTAGATGAATCCTGAATTGATAGAGCATTGTAAAAATGAAATTCAGGATTTACTCAATAAAAAATTAATATCTAAATCTAGAAACCCATGGTCTTGTGCAGCTTTTTATGTCAATAAAAATGCTGAAATAGAACGTGGTGTTCCAAGATTAGTAATAAATTATAAACCATTAAATACGGCTTTAAAATGGATTAGATATCCAATTCCTAATAAAAAAGATCTTCTAAAAAATTTATATAAAACAAATATTTTCAGTAAATTTGATATGAAATCTGGATATTGGCAGATTCAAATTGATCCTAAGGATAGATATAAAACTGCATTTACAGTTTCATTTGGTCAATACGAATGGAATGTAATGCCTTTTGGACTAAAAAATGCTCCTTCTGAATTTCAGAGGATTATGAATGATATTTTTAATCCTTATTCTAAATTTTGTATTGTATATATTGATGATGTACTTATTTTTAGTACAACTCTTCATGAACATTTCACACACTTAAAAACATTTTGTATGGTAATTAGGCAAAATGGTTTGGCCTTAAGTAAAACTAAAATGGACTTGTTTAAAACTAAAATCAGATTTTTGGGTCATTATATTGAGCAAGGTAAAATTCAACCCATAGAAAGAACTTTGGTATTTGGAGAAAAATTTCCAAATGAAATTACTAATAAACTCCAACTACAGAGATTTCTTGGTTGTTTAAATTATGTTATAGATTTCTATCCTAATTTAAATTGTATGATAAAACCATTGCATGATAGATTACGTAAAAATGCTAGTCCCTGGACAGATACGCATACTCAATTAGTTAAAAAGATAAAATCTTTGGTTAAAGACATACCTTATTTATACATTCCTAATCCGACAGCATTTAAAATAGTTCAAACTGATGCTTCTGATATAGGATATGGTGGTATTTTAAAACAAAAACTTGATGGTAAAGAGCGTATAATCCAACATACTTCGGGTCATTGGACTCCTGCTCAAACTAATTATTCTACTATTAAAAAGGAAATTTTGAGTATTGTTATATGTATAAATAAATTTCAATCTGATCTTTTAAATCAAAAGTTTTTATTACGTATTGATTGTAAATCTGCTAAAGATGTTTTACACAAAGATGTTAAAAATCTTGCCTCTAAACAAATTTTTGCAAGATGGCAAGCATTATTAAGTATCTTTGATTTTGATATTGAATTTATTCCTGGTAATAAAAATAATATTCCAGACTTTTTTACTCGTGAATTCTTACAGAACAATGGGCAAGAAAAAGGATAAGGGTAAAGCCATTAAGAATCAGACTCACCCACTAAAGCTCTTTCTGAGCATTCAGACGATATCACTAAAACCCCAGCCTTAAACACTAAAACCTCTAAAGATCTTCAAAAATGGATTGAACAACTTAGTCAATCTCCTGAAGTTTTAAAGGCGTTGCAAGGTATAGCATCTTCTTCCACAGAGGATGCAGTTATGTCTTCTAAACTTAAAACGATCGTACCCGTTCATGGTACGGCTAGTCTGTCTCCAACGGTAGACAGTAAAGACTTATCAAATCTGTTGATGGCTGTGGATTTGCCAAAAATCCAGTATACTACTCAAAGTATACATAAATGGTTTGTTAAAAATATTTTTGACTATGAAATTGAGATCGAGGATGGATATAATAATATCAATCCTTGGTTGATTTTAAAATATTATTACCCTGAGGATTGGTATTTTATCCCAACTGATCTTTCAAAACCTCAGGAATATTATCATAATATTTTACTTGATACTGGATCCGTTAAAATTAAACATAATTTTGATCCTAAAAATAAATCTATTATTTTGTATTCTTCCATAAAAATCCAAAGAGTTATTCATCCTAAAGATTGGCCTGCTCCATCCTTTTATACTCTAGTAAAATTCAAAGTTTTATATAAGCATGTGTATAGTATTACTTATAATTATTTTGACTATAAAGAAGCATGGGAAAAAGTTTTCTATATTCAAAATCCCACTGCTACTCATTCGTGGTTAATTTATTTTGATCAGTCTTTTCGTACTAATTTAAAGATTCCAAACTGGTTTAAAAAATGGTGGCAAACCAGGGGTTTATCCAATGATATTCTCCCTCCTCCTATCATCTCTTTATATCAGTACTTTAAAACCCATTATAAACCTCGGCCTGAAGAAACCCATATTCCATCCTTAATGTACTATTGCATGGCCTTCTTTACGCCCTAGGTATATCAATGGTATTTGGACACTCAGTATGCCATAGGAACTCAAATTCCTATGTTGGTAAAACGACACAAGATTAAATGGTGGGGATCTTTCAAGAACTCAACCACTGAAACTAAAATTGATCAATGGATTCGAAATAAATATTCTCAAGTTCCTGTATTAACCTATGCCAATACACTTGCTTTAAAGGATCAACCCACATTTGGGATTCAAAAAGCACAGTGTCAAGCCAGGTTAGCAGCGGCTAAAACTCCTGAGGAGTATAAACAAATTTGCCAGGAAATGTTCCAGCAACTTTCCACAGATCCTCCAGTAAAAACCTCCTCTAGTAAACAGCCAGCAAGTTCTTCAGTCAAATCGTCATCCAAACCCAGTCTTAAAGGAAAAGCAAAATGGGCGGACATGGCATCTTCTTCCTCCTCTTCATCATCGTCATCTTCCCTCGCATCTGGTAAAGATAGCAATGATGATATTCTTCAAGCAATCATAGTCAAAAGTAAAGCTGACAAAAAAGAAAAAGAAAAAGCAAAGTTAAAACAAAAAAGTAAAGTGAAAAGAAAAGAAAAGAAGAAGACAAAGGACACTTCATCCTCATCTGAGTAAAAGGCAGAAGGAATCTTATTCCTTCACGTGTCTCTATAGTAAAAAGCAATGGCAGACCAAGCACTATTGCTCTACAGTAAAATTCCGTGACAGACAGAATAATGTGCACCAACAGTAAAAGCACACAGTAACGATTCTTTGTTTTTCTATATAAAGGGAGCCTCTCCCCTTGTGAAGGCATAAGTTTTAGTTTTAGTTATTACATATAATCCCTCTCTCCTTCTGTGCTCCTAATTCAAGTTGTAAGAGTTCAAGTTGGAGAAAGTCTAAAGTAAAATTGTTGTAAGTTTTAAATCTTGTATTTTGTAATTAAATAAAGTTTGTATTTTTATCTTAATTTGCTACTATTGTAAGTCCGTGTTGACGGCACCTTTCTTCTTCTCCCTCCACAATCTGACTTAATTCTGGGGATCCCAGGTTAAGGTTGCAGGAACCCTAAACCTTTGTGCTAAATTATTGATTAATTTGTTATAAGTATGCTCTGTGGATGCAGCTTAGTCTGATCTTCCACATCAGAAAACCTGTGTAAACTGTATGTTGATTCTGAAGTAAAATTATACTTAATGAATTATATAAGTATTCATATAAATCCACATAACCATAGTATTTTAGTTCATAGTTATAATTTATCTTTAAATGTTTGTATATGTATTTATTTAAATCCCAGTAATAATCTTAGCTCTCTACATATATATGACTTGTAACTCTTCAGTCTTTAGTCTTTGTCAAAGTCTTTAGTTTATCTTAAAGTCTTTTAGTCTTTTGTAGTCTTAGTCTTTGTTTAAAATTAAGTCTTAAAGTCTTTATCCTTAAAGTCTATATACGATAAAATTAAAAAGCATAAGTCTTTGTTTTCAAAGTCTTTAGTCTACTTTGTTTTCAAAGTCTTTAGTCTATAACTCTTGTTTTTGTTGGTATCAGAGCCATCAGTCTTTAGTACTATGTGGTAGATATACATAAAAAGGCTTCATTTTATGATATATAATAAAAGGTTTTGGCTTTGCCTACTGAACCCACGCCTACTGAACCCATGAGTAAGTCCCATGTGAGTGGCATCTAACGGGTATAACTAGGTAGTCAAAAAATTTTATCGTATATTATAAAATGGATCCTTTATTATGTAGATCAGCTAGTAGTAATAAATCTAAAGACTCAGATAACTCAGAAATTAAAAGGGTTATAAATAGAAATGAATTAATTTTACAAGATTTTAGTAAAGCAATTGATGAATGGGAAATTCCTAAAGTTGATAAAGAACAAATTTATAAAGTTTCTAAATTTAATTTATTTAAAACAGATTATGTAATTAAAACCGAAGAAAGAGATTTTCAATTAAGTAAACCCTTTGGAAGGATAACTCTTTTGTCTTCTAAAACTTTGCAACATCATAAAAGTAAAAAATATAAATATATTCATATAGGATTAATTCAAGTAGGAATAAAACCTTTAACCAGAGAAGGATTAAATACTAGTATTCTTGCAGTAGTAAGAGATGCTAGATTTTTAAATTTTCAAGATTCTTTATTAGGATCAGTTGAAACTAGCTTAAGTGAAGGACCGATCTCCTTTGAGGTCTATCCAGATATGACTGTCTCATTAAATGATTTAAATATTTTAGAAAGTATAGTTTTGGAAATTAAAACTCATAATTATAAGATGAAGCAAGGATCAATTCCTATAGCTTTAATATATAAAATTCATTATAAAGCAATGAATTCAGCTTTTGGAACTAAATATAAGTTACAACCTAAAATTGGTGAAACACGATTTTTGCAAACAGACTTAACTAAAACTAACACAGTAATTCCTAAAACTATTCAATGGAAAGATATTACTCTTCCGGATGAATGGATATTGGAAGGGGTAGTACCTCCTCCTGCTCCAGAACCAGTAAAACCAAATGTCAATTTACAAAAAATTGAACAATTTCAAGATGGTAAAGTCACATTAAAATTTAATCGCAGTCAAAGTATGAGATATACATGGTCATCTTCTTCTGTAACAACGGACGAAAATGATAAACCTAGTTCCTCTATACCTTCTGTGATTTATGCTAAGTACAAAGAACCTGAGCATAAACCTATAATTCAAACTTTAGTAAAACCCAGGTATTCCACTTCGGATATTCCAAATAAAATGAAAGCAGTAGATTATAGTCATTCCATCCCACAGGCAGTTTATAATCCTGTAGATAATTATGTAAATCAACAGTCAAACTTGGTCAATTCAGCTCCAAAATCACCAACAGCTTCAGCTATAACTGAAAATGTTAGTGATATAAATAGAGAATTAAATGTTCTTAGTAAAGATGATATTGAAAAGACTTTAATAAAAGAAATATCTAAAACAAAGAATTTACTAAAAATGAAAAAGATATTAAAAACTTACACTTTTGAAGAATTAAAGTATGAATATTTAGAATATAAGATACATAACCAAACTGCACTGAATTTCTTTGATTGGTATGAATTAAGTAAGGATAATAAATCTGAAAAAGATTTAAACCCTATAACAATTAGAGATAAAAGACCTGAATGGATCGTAAATGAACAAACAATAAAAAGTGATTTTCCTCCTAAAACAATTAGTAAATTAAAACATCAAGATCATGAAATTATCTGTGCACCATATAAAGTTGCTCGAGATAATGATACAAATAGTAAGATAATTGAACAGAATAACTTTAGTAATGCAAGTTTAATTTGTTTAAACTCACAATTAAAACGCATAGAACATATGCTAGAAGATAAACCTTTAGTTACGGAAACTATAAAAGGTAAAGAAACAATAAAATCTCACATGTTTAAACCTTATCAAATTTCTCAATCAAGTCAAAAAGAATTTGTGAATAAATTAAAGGACCAATTAAGTAAAATTGAGGTTCGTTCTGAAACTACTCAAGAAGTAGCCCCCAATACTCCTCAAGCATCAAGGAATATAAACATTATAGAAGAAAACACCAACTCTGATGTTAGTGAACCTGACTCAGAAGATATTAAACAATTTGAAATCAATCCTATAAATCACCATAGAGAAATAGTAACTAAGGCACCAGATCTAGGTATAATTGATAAACCTAATACTATATCTCAATTTAAGTATAATGCTTCAACAATCTATGAATGGAACATAGATGGTTTAAGTGAATATAATATATTAAGTATTTTACAACAAATGACAATGGCTGCAAATGCTTATAAAACTCAGTCAATTATTTCTGATAAAGCGATAGCAGAAATATTAATTGCTGGATTTACTGGCCAACTTAAAGGATGGTGGGATTACCATCTCACTGACCAACAACATTTAGAAATTCTAAATTCAATTCAAATAAATGATGAAGGTGATCCCATATATGATGAAAATGGTGAAGTAATTCAGGATGCTGTGTCATCTTTAATTCTCACTATTTCACTTCATTTTATTGGGGATCCATCTCACTTAAAAGATAAAAATGCAGAATTACTTAGTAATTTAAAATGTAAACACTTAGGTAATTTCCAAGAATATAAAACTACTTTTCTAACTAGATTAATGTTAAGGGAAGACTCCAATCAAAGCTTTTGGAAAGAAAAGTTTTTGGCTGGACTACCTTATTTCTTAGGAGAAAAAGTTAGGAATAATATTAAACAACAATATGGTCAACCTATACCATACAATAAATTAACTTATGGTCAATTAATTAGTATAATTCAAAAAGAGGGTTTGCAGATTTGTCATGACTTAAAACTTCAAAGAACAATAAAATATGAAATGCAGAAAACTAAAAAAGAATTAGGATCATTTTGTAAACAATTTGATTATACTTTAAAATCTCCACAGAAATGTGATGGACAATGCTCGCGAACACATAAATCTAAAAAACAGTATAACAATAAATATCATAAAAGACAATACAGGTCTACACCTAGTCAAGATAAATTTTATTCTAAAGAAAAATATAAACCCCATAGGAAGTCTAAAAGAAAGCAACAAGCTAAAAATTCTAATAAAACCTCTTATAAAGATTTAACTTGTTATAATTGTGGTAAAAAGGGACATACTTCAAAATTTTGTAAATTTAATAAAAAGTTAAATGAATTACATTTAGATGAAGAAGTATTAAATAAAATCCACGAATTATATCTTGATTCTGATTCTTCAGAATCTGAGATTATAGAAAGTGGAAATCAAATTGATGAATTAGGTACAACAACTAGTTCATCTGATCATTCTATAAATATGTTAACTAAAGATCAAAGTACGCTTTTAGAAGTAGTAAATTCTATAGATGACCAAGACACTAAAGCTAAACTCCTTCAAAAACTCATTAAAAGTTTTGAAGAAACCCAGATAGTAAAAGAGGATATAACTCCTAAAATTCAACATAATACTTATGATCTCACAACTATATTAAATAAAAATAAGCATAAAAAAGTAGAAGCAGAAAATTCCTCTAGTAATTTAAAAAATGAAGTTAGAAATCTAAAGAAGGAAGTTAGTGAATTAAAACGACAATTTCAACTTCATGATAAACTAATAAAATTATTGGAATCTCAACTTATTTCTAGTTCTTCTTCTGATGAAGCAGAACCAGATAAAGATGAAATAAATCATTTAGATGAAGATGTAGATACTAATTTTCTAAATTTATTACAAGAAATAACTTCAAGAAAATACTTGGTAAAAATAAACATTCAGGTAAATGACTTTATAATAGATGCAATTGCACTATTTGATACAGGTGCAGATTTAAACTGTATAAAATCTAATTTAATACCTAAAAGATATTGGTCAAAAACTAATGAAAAACTCAGTACAGCAAATAAATCTAAGTTAGAAATTATAGGAAAAACAGATGCACAAATAGTAAACCAAGGTTTAGAAATAAACACAGTATTTTTGTTATCACCTCAAATAAATTATATGGTTATATTAGGAACCCCTTTTATAAACCTAATAACACCATATTCAGTTAAAGAGGATTGTATTAAATTTAAAATAAGAAATAGTATAGTTAAGTTAGAATTCACTGAAAAACCTAAGAAGAAGCAATTAAATCTCTTAAAAGCTCATTCAATTAAAATATTAGAGATCAATTCTTTAATTAAATCTAGAGAAGAAGATTTAAAAGATGCAAGAAATAATATGTGTTTAAACAAAATTAAACAACAATTAGAGACTAAAGAAATGCAAGATAAAATCACAACATTAAAAGAATTTATGGAAAAGGAACTATGTGTTGATCATCCACATGCTTTTTGGGATCGTAAACAACACATAGTAGATTTACCATATGAAAAAGATTTTGATGAAAGAACTATTAATTTTTTGACTACCTGGTTATACCCTTCCTGGTTATACCCGTTAGATGCCACTCACATGGGACTTACTCATGGGTTCAGTAGTTATTTGAGTCTTCAGGTTTATTACTACTAGCTGATCTACATAATAAAGGATCCATTTTATAATATACGATAAAATTTACTAAAAAGTAGACTAAAGACTTTGAAAACAAAGACTTATGCTTTTTAATTTTATCGTATATAGACTTTAAGGATAAAGACTTTAAGACTTAATTTTAAACAAAGACTAAGACTACAAAAGACTAAAAGACTTTAAGATAAACTAAAGACTTTGACAAAGACTAAAGACTGAAGAGTTACAAGTCATATATACGTAGAGAGCTAAGATTATTACTGGGATTTAAATAAATACATATACAAACATTTAAAGATAAATTATAACTATGAACTAAAATACTATGGTTATGTGGATTTATATGAATACTTATATAATTCATTAAGTATAATTTTACTTCAGAATCAACATACAGTTTACACAGGTTTTCTGATGTGGAAGATCAGACTAAGCTGCATCCACAGAGCATACTTATAACAAATTAATCAATAATTTAGCACAAAGGTTTAGGGTTCCTGCAACCTTAACCTGGGATCCCCAGAATTAAGTCAGATTGTGGAGGGAGAAGAAGAAAGGTGTCGTCAACACGGACTTACAATAGTAGCAATTTAAGATAAAATACAAACTTTATTTAATTACAAAATACAAGATTTAAAACTTACAACAATTTTACTTTAGACTTTCTCCAACTTGAACTCTTACAACTTGAATTAGGAGCACAGAAGGAGAGAGGGATTATATGTAATAACTAAAACTAAAACTTATATATATATGACTTGTTACTCTTTAGTCTTTAGTCTTTGTCAAAGTCTTTAGTTTATCTTAAAGTCTTTCAGTCTTTTGTAGTCTTAGTCTTTGTTTAAAATTAAGTCTTAAAGTCTTTATCCTTAAAGTCTATATACGATAAAATTAAAAAGCATAAGTCTTTGTTTTCAAAGTCTTTAGTCTACTTTTTAGTCTACTTTGTTTTCAAAGTCTTTAGTCTATAACTCTTGTTTTTGTTGGTATCAGAGCCACTAGGGAGTAACCCCTGCCGCCTCCGCGCAATAGCAGTTAGGCAGGTGTCCCGTTCCATGGAGGGTTCTCACTGTGAGACACTGTGACGAATCACAGGCTCTTACCTCCAGGTTATCCCCACAAGGTTGAGGTCCTGTAGTAGCCGTCTGTGCCAAGTGGCCGGGTGAAATTGTGGGTTGAAGTTGTCGAGAGGCAACAAGCGTAAAAAGTGGTTCTGAGGTACTGCAGGTTGTCACGATCCTTAGGCAAACTCCTCGGATTGAGTGGATTTGTTGGTATCAGAGCCATAAGATTTAGATCTGCTAATTGGTTTACATATAAAGACTTCATCTTATAATATATCATAGAAAGTTTTAGCTTTGCCCACTGAACCTGTTCCTACTGAACCCGTGAGTAGAGTAAGACCCAAGTGAGGGGCATCGAAAGGGTATAACCAGGAAGGTATAACCGGGTAGTCTAGAAAGTTTTATGATATCTTATAAAATGGATCCTTTACTATGTAGATCGGCTAGTAGTAATAAATCTGAAGACTCAGATAACTCCGAAATTAAAAGGGTCATAAACAGAAATGAACTCATTTTACAGGATTTAGTAAAGCAATTGATGAATGGGAGATACCTAAAGTTGATAAAGAATAGATTTATAAAGTTTCTAAATTTAATTTATTTAAAACTGATTATGTAATTAAAACTGAAGAACGAGATTTTCAACTCAGTAAACCTTTTGAAAGAATAACTCTTTTGTCTTCTAAAATATTACAACATCATAAAAGTAAAAGATATAAGTATATTCATGTTGGCCTAATTCAAGTTGGAATAAAACCTTTAACTAGAGAAGGATTAAATACTAGTATTCTTGCAGTAGTAAGAGACGCTAGATTTTTAAATTTTCAAGATTCTTTATTAGGATCTATTGAGACAAGCTTAAGTGAAGGTCCGATTTCTTTTGAGATCTATCCAGATATGACTGTCTCATTAAATGATTTAAATATTTTGGAAAGTATTGTTTTGGAAATTAAAACCCATAATTATAAAATGAAGCAAGGATCAATTCCTATCGCTTTGATATATAAAATTCATTATAAAGCAATGAATTCAGCTTTTGGAACTAAATATAAATTACAACCTAAAATTAGAGAAACTAGATTTCTGCAAACTGATTTGACTAAAACAAATACAGTGATTCCTAAAACCATTCAGTGGAAAGATATCACTTTACCAGATGAATGGATTTTGGAAGGCGTTGTGCCTCCACCAGTAATCGAACCAATAAAACCAAATGTCAATTTACAAAAAATTGAACAATTTGAAGATGGTAAAGTTACATTAAAATTTAATCGCAGTCAAAGTATGAGGTATACAGGGTCATCTTCCTCTGTTACGACAGATGAAAATGATAAACCTAGTTCCTCTATACCTTCTGTGATTTATGCTAAATATAAAGAACCTGAGAATAAACCTATTATTCAAACTATAGTAAAACCTAAGTATTCTACTTCGGATATTCCAAGTAGTCAATCACTTAAAATGAAAGGTGTTGATTATAGTAATTCTATTCCACAGGCAGTTTATAATCCTGTAGATAATTATTTGAATCAACAATCTAATTTAGTAAACTCATCACCTGAATCACCAACTGCTTCAGCTATAACTGAAAACGTTAGTGAAATAAATAGAGAATTAAATGTTTTAACTAAAGAAGATAGTGAAAAAGATTTGATAAACGAAGTATCTAAAATTAAAACTTTAATTAAAATGCAAAAGATATTGAAAAAATACACTTTTGATGAATTAAAATATGAGTATTTAGATTATAAAATGAATAATCAAACTGACATTAAATTCTTTGATTGGTATGAATTAATTAAAGAAAATTCTTCTGATAAAAGTGTAAACCCAATAACAGCTAGAGATAAAAGACCAGAATGGATTGTAAATAATCAAGTAGTTAAAAGTGATTTTCCACCTAAAACAATTAGTAAATTAAAACATCAAGATAATGAAGTTATCTGTACACCATATAAAGTTGCTAGAGAAAATGATGTAAACAGCAAGGTAATCGAACAAAATAATTTTAGTAATGCAAGCTTGATTTGCTTAAACTCAAGATTAAAAAGAATTGAACGGTTAGTGGAAAATAAATCAATGATAAATGAAAATGAAAAGGGTAAAGAAAAAATTAAATCTCATGTTTTTAAACCTTTTCAAATCTCCCAATCTAGTAAACAGGAATTTGTAAACAAATTAAAAGATTAATTAAGTAAACTAGAGGTTCGTTCTGAAACTACTCAACACGTAGCACCAGACACCCCTGAAGCATCACGAAATATAAATATTATAGAAGAAAACACCAACTCTGATGTTAGTGAACCTGACTCAGAAGATATTAAACATTTTGAACTAAATCCTATAAATCATTATAGAGAAATAGTAAATAGGGCACCAGACCTAGGAATAATTGATAAACCTAACACTATATCACAATTTAAATATAATGCTTCAACAATCTATGAATGGAACATAGATGGTTTAAGTGAATATAATATCTTAAGTATTTTGCAACAGATGATAATGGCTGCCGATGCTTATAAAACACAGTCAATTATATTTGATAAAGCTATAGCAGAAATTTTAATTGCTGGGTTTACAGGACAACTTAAAGGTTGGTGGGATTATCACCTAACTGACCAACAACACTTAGAAATATTAAATTCAATTCAAGTAAATGATGAAGGTGAACCTATATATGATGAAAATGGTGAAGTAATTCAGGATGCTGTGTCATCTTTAATTCTCACTATTTCTTTACATTTTATAGGTGATCCGTCTCACTTAAAAGATAAAAATGCAGAGCTACTTAGTAATTTAAAATAAACACTTAGGACATTTTCAAGAATTTAAAACAACTTTTCTCACTAGAGTAATGTTAAGGGAAGACTCTAACCAAAGCTTTTGGAAAGAAAAGTTTTTGACTGGCTTACCTTATTTCTTAGGAGAAAAAGTTAGAAATAATATTAAACAACAATATGGTCAACCTATACCTTACAGTAAATTAACTTATGGACAGTTAGTTAGTATAATTCAAAAAGAAGGTTTACAGATATGTCATGACTTAAAACTTCAACGAACTATTAAATATGAAATGCAGAAAACTAAAAAAGAATTAGGATCATTCTGTAAACAATTTGATTATAGTATAATTCCTTCACAGAAATGTGATGGACAGTGTTCGAAAACACATAAACCTAAAAAACATTATAGAAATAAGTATTATAAACATTATAGGTCTAAACCAAGCTCAGATAAATATTATGAAAAAGATAAGTATAAAGAAACATCTAAACCTTATCCGAAACATAAAAGGAAGCAATCATCTAAACCTAATAAACCTTCAGGAAAACCTTCATTTAAAGATTTAACTTGTTATACATGTGGTAAAAAAGGACACACTTCTAAATATTGTAGGTTTAATAAAAAATTAAATGAATTGCATTTAGATGAAGAAGTATTAAATTTATGGATTATATATCGAATCTGATACATCAGAATCCGACAGTATAGAAAGTGATAACCAGATTGATGAATTAGATTCAACAACTAGTTCATCTGATAACTCTTATAAATCATTAAATATGTTAACTAAAGATCAGAGTACTTTATTAGAAATAGTAAATACTATCACTGATAATGAGATTAAAGCCCAACTTCTTCAGAAATTAATAAAAAGTTTTCAAGATGAAAAACCAGTAAAAGAAGATATAACGCCTAAAATCCAAACTAATGCTTATGATTTAACTACCATTTTAAACAAAAATAAGCATAAAAAAAGTAGAAATAGAAACTTCTACTCCAACATTAAAACAAGAAGTTAGAAATCTAAAGAAGGAAGTTAGTGAATTAAAACGACAATTTCAACTTCATGATAAACTAATAAAATTATTGGAATCTCAACTTATTTCTAGTTCTTCTTCTGATGAAGCAGAACCAGATAAAGATGAAATAAATCATTTAGATGAAGATGTAGATACTAATTTTCTAAATTTATTACAAGAAATAACTTCAAGAAAATACTTGGTAAAAATAAACATTCAGGTAAATGACTTTATAATAGATGCAATTGCACTATTTGATACAGGTGCAGATTTAAACTGTATAAAATCTAATTTAATACCTAAAAGATATTGGTCAAAAACTAATGAAAAACTCAGTACAGCAAATAAATCTAAGTTAGAAATTATAGGAAAAACAGATGCACAAATAGTAAACCAAGGTTTAGAAATAAACACAGTATTTTTGTTATCACCTCAAATAAATTATATGGTTATATTAGGAACCCCTTTTATAAACCTAATAACACCATATTCAGTTAAAGAGGATTGTATTAAATTTAAAATAAGAAATAGTATAGTTAAGTTAGAATTCACTGAAAAACCTAAGAAGAAGCAATTAAATCTCTTAAAAGCTCATTCAATTAAAATATTAGAGATCAATTCTTTAATTAAATCTAGAGAAGAAGATTTAAAAGATGCAAGAAATAATATGTGTTTAAACAAAATTAAACAACAATTAGAGACTAAAGAAATGCAAGATAAAATCACAACATTAAAAGAATTTATGGAAAAGGAACTATGTGTTGATCATCCACATGCTTTTTGGGATCGTAAACAACACATAGTAGATTTACCATATGAAAAAGATTTTGATGAAAGAACTATTAATTTTTTGACTACCTGGTTATACCCTTCCTGGTTATACCCGTTAGATGCCACTCACATGGGACTTACTCATGGGTTCAGTAGTTATTTGAGTCTTCAGGTTTATTACTACTAGCTGATCTACATAATAAAGGATCCATTTTATAATATACGATAAAATTTACTAAAAAGTAGACTAAAGACTTTGAAAACAAAGACTTATGCTTTTTAATTTTATCGTATATAGACTTTAAGGATAAAGACTTTAAGACTTAATTTTAAACAAAGACTAAGACTACAAAAGACTAAAAGACTTTAAGATAAACTAAAGACTTTGACAAAGACTAAAGACTGAAGAGTTACAAGTCATATATACGTAGAGAGCTAAGATTATTACTGGGATTTAAATAAATACATATACAAACATTTAAAGATAAATTATAACTATGAACTAAAATACTATGGTTATGTGGATTTATATGAATACTTATATAATTCATTAAGTATAATTTTACTTCAGAATCAACATACAGTTTACACAGGTTTTCTGATGTGGAAGATCAGACTAAGCTGCATCCACAGAGCATACTTATAACAAATTAATCAATAATTTAGCACAAAGGTTTAGGGTTCCTGCAACCTTAACCTGGGATCCCCAGAATTAAGTCAGATTGTGGAGGGAGAAGAAGAAAGGTGTCGTCAACACGGACTTACAATAGTAGCAATTTAAGATAAAATACAAACTTTATTTAATTACAAAATACAAGATTTAAAACTTACAACAATTTTACTTTAGACTTTCTCCAACTTGAACTCTTACAACTTGAATTAGGAGCACAGAAGGAGAGAGGGATTATATGTAATAACTAAAACTAAAACTTATATATATATGACTTGTTACTCTTCAGTCTTTAGTCTTTGTCAAAGTCTTTAGTTTATCTTAAAGTCTTTCAGTCTTTTGTAGTCTTAGTCTTTGTTTAAAATTAAGTCTTAAAGTCTTTATCCTTAAAGTCTATATACGATAAAATTAAAAAGCATAAGTCTTTGTTTTCAAAGTCTTTAGTCTACTTTTTAGTCTACTTTGTTTTCAAAGTCTTTAGTCTATAACTCTTGTTTTTGTTGGTATCAGAGCCACTAGGGAGTAACCCCTGCCGCCTCCGCGCAATAGCAGTTAGGCAGGTGTCCCGTTCCATGGAGGGTTCTCACTGTGAGACACTGTGACGAATCACAGGCTCTTACCTCCAGGTTATCCCCGCAAGGTTGAGGTCCTGTAGTAGCCGTCTGTGCCAAGTGGCCGGGTGAAATTGTGGGTTGAAGTTGTCGAGAGGCAACAAGCGTAAAAAGTGGTTCTGAGGTACTGCAGGTTGTCACGATCCTTGGGCAAACTCCTCGGATTGAGTGGATTTGTTGGTATCAGAGCCATAAGATTTAGATCTGCTAATTGGTTTACATATAAAGACTTCATCTTATAATATATCATAGAAAGTTTTAGCTTTGCCCACTGAACCTGTTCCTACTGAACCCGTGAGTAGAGTAAGACCCAAGTGAGGGGCATCGAAAGGGTATAACCAGGAAGGTATAACCGGGTAGTCTAGAAAGTTTTATGATATCTTATAAAATGGATCCTTTACTATGTAGATCGGCTAGTAGTAATAAATCTGAAGACTCAGATAACTCCGAAATTAAAAGGGTCATAAACAGAAATGAACTCATTTTACAGGATTTAGTAAAGCAATTGATGAATGGGAGATACCTAAAGTTGATAAAGAATAGATTTATAAAGTTTCTAAATTTAATTTATTTAAAACTGATTATGTAATTAAAACTGAAGAACGAGATTTTCAACTCAGTAAACCTTTTGAAAGAATAACTCTTTTGTCTTCTAAAATATTACAACATCATAAAAGTAAAAAATATAAGTATATTCATGTTGGCCTAATTCAAGTTGGAATAAAACCTTTAACTAGAGAAGGATTAAATACTAGTATTCTTGCAGTAGTAAGAGACGCTAGATTTTTAAATTTTCAAGATTCTTTATTAGGATCTATTGAGACAAGCTTAAGTGAAGGTCCGATTTCTTTTGAGATCTATCCAGATATGACTGTCTCATTAAATGATTTAAATATTTTGGAAAGTATTGTTTTGGAAATTAAAACCCATAATTATAAAATGAAGCAAGGATCAATTCCTATCGCTTTGATATATAAAATTCATTATAAAGCAATGAATTCAGCTTTTGGAACTAAATATAAATTACAACCTAAAATTAGAGAAACTAGATTTCTGCAAACTGATTTGACTAAAACAAATACAGTGATTCCTAAAACCATTCAGTGGAAAGATATCACTTTACCAGATGAATGGATTTTGGAAGGCGTTGTGCCTCCACCAGTAATCGAACCAATAAAACCAAATGTCAATTTACAAAAAATTGAACAATTTGAAGATGGTAAAGTTACATTAAAATTTAATCGCAGTCAAAGTATGAGGTATACAGGGTCATCTTCCTCTGTTACGACAGATGAAAATGATAAACCTAGTTCCTCTATACCTTCTGTGATTTATGCTAAATATAAAGAACCTGAGAATAAACCTATTATTCAAACTATAGTAAAACCTAAGTATTCTACTTCGGATATTCCAAGTAGTCAATCACTTAAAATGAAAGGTGTTGATTATAGTAATTCTATTCCACAGGCAGTTTATAATCCTGTAGATAATTATTTGAATCAACAATCTAATTTAGTAAACTCATCACCTGAATCACCAACTGCTTCAGCTATAACTGAAAACGTTAGTGAAATAAATAGAGAATTAAATGTTTTAACTAAAGAAGATAGTGAAAAAGATTTGATAAACGAAGTATCTAAAATTAAAACTTTAATTAAAATGCAAAAGATATTGAAAAAATACACTTTTGATGAATTAAAATATGAGTATTTAGATTATAAAATGAATAATCAAACTGACATTAAATTCTTTGATTGGTATGAATTAATTAAAGAAAATTCTTCTGATAAAAGTGTAAACCCAATAACAGCTAGAGATAAAAGACCAGAATGGATTGTAAATAATCAAGTAGTTAAAAGTGATTTTCCACCTAAAACAATTAGTAAATTAAAACATCAAGATAATGAAGTTATCTGTACACCATATAAAGTTGCTAGAGAAAATGATGTAAACAGCAAGGTAATCGAACAAAATAATTTTAGTAATGCAAGCTTGATTTGCTTAAACTCAAGATTAAAAAGAATTGAACGGTTAGTGGAAAATAAATCAATGATAAATGAAAATGAAAAGGGTAAAGAAAAAATTAAATCTCATGTTTTTAAACCTTTTCAAATCTCCCAATCTAGTAAACAGGAATTTGTAAACAAATTAAAAGATTAATTAAGTAAACTAGAGGTTCGTTCTGAAACTACTCAACACGTAGCACCAGACACCCCTGAAGCATCACGAAATATAAATATTATAGAAGAAAACACCAACTCTGATGTTAGTGAACCTGACTCAGAAGATATTAAACATTTTGAACTAAATCCTATAAATCATTATAGAGAAATAGTAAATAGGGCACCAGACCTAGGAATAATTGATAAACCTAACACTATATCACAATTTAAATATAATGCTTCAACAATCTATGAATGGAACATAGATGGTTTAAGTGAATATAATATCTTAAGTATTTTGCAACAGATGATAATGGCTGCCGATGCTTATAAAACACAGTCAATTATATTTGATAAAGCTATAGCAGAAATTTTAATTGCTGGGTTTACAGGACAACTTAAAGGTTGGTGGGATTATCACCTAACTGACCAACAACACTTAGAAATATTAAATTCAATTCAAGTAAATGATGAAGGTGAACCTATATATGATGAAAATGGTGAAGTAATTCAGGATGCTGTGTCATCTTTAATTCTCACTATTTCTTTACATTTTATAGGTGATCCGTCTCACTTAAAAGATAAAAATGCAGAGCTACTTAGTAATTTAAAATAAACACTTAGGACATTTTCAAGAATTTAAAACAACTTTTCTCACTAGAGTAATGTTAAGGGAAGACTCTAACCAAAGCTTTTGGAAAGAAAAGTTTTTGACTGGCTTACCTTATTTCTTAGGAGAAAAAGTTAGAAATAATATTAAACAACAATATGGTCAACCTATACCTTACAGTAAATTAACTTATGGACAGTTAGTTAGTATAATTCAAAAAGAAGGTTTACAGATATGTCATGACTTAAAACTTCAACGAACTATTAAATATGAAATGCAGAAAACTAAAAAAGAATTAGGATCATTCTGTAAACAATTTGATTATAGTATAATTCCTTCACAGAAATGTGATGGACAGTGTTCGAAAACACATAAACCTAAAAAACATTATAGAAATAAGTATTATAAACATTATAGGTCTAAACCAAGCTCAGATAAATATTATGAAAAAGATAAGTATAAAGAAACATCTAAACCTTATCCGAAACATAAAAGGAAGCAATCATCTAAACCTAATAAACCTTCAGGAAAACCTTCATTTAAAGATTTAACTTGTTATACATGTGGTAAAAAAGGACACACTTCTAAATATTGTAGGTTTAATAAAAAATTAAATGAATTGCATTTAGATGAAGAAGTATTAAATTTATGGATTATATATCGAATCTGATACATCAGAATCCGACAGTATAGAAAGTGATAACCAGATTGATGAATTAGATTCAACAACTAGTTCATCTGATAACTCTTATAAATCATTAAATATGTTAACTAAAGATCAGAGTACTTTATTAGAAATAGTAAATACTATCACTGATAATGAGATTAAAGCCCAACTTCTTCAGAAATTAATAAAAAGTTTTCAAGATGAAAAACCAGTAAAAGAAGATATAACGCCTAAAATCCAAACTAATGCTTATGATTTAACTACCATTTTAAACAAAAATAAGCATAAAAAAGTAGAAATAGAAACTTCTACTCCAACATTAAAACAAGAAGTTAAAACTCTACAAAATGAAGTAAAAGAATTAAAACGACAATTTCAACTTCATGATAAATTAATAAAACTATTGGAATCTCAACTTATTAATAGTTCTTCCTCTGATGAAGAACAGGATAATAAACTCCAGGATAACATAAACCAACTTGATACAGACGTAGATAGTAACTTTCTAAACCTATTACAAGAAATAACTTCTAGAAAATATCTGATAACAATAACTCTTAACATAAATGGTTTTCTTATTAATGCTATTGCACTGTTTGATACAGGTGCAGATTTAAACTGCATAAAATCTGACTTAGTACCTCACAAATATTGGTCTGAAACTGATGAAAGACTAAGTACAGCAAATAAATCTAAACTAACAATTGTTGGTAAAACAAATGCATTAATTGTAAATCATGGTTTAGAAATAAACACAGTATTTTTATTATCCCCTCAAATAAATTATATGGTAATATTAGGAACTCAATTTATAAACCTAATTACACCTTATTCAGTTAAAGAGGATTGCATTAAATTCAAAGTACGAAATACTAAAGTGAGGTTGGAATTCACAGAGAAACCTAAGAAGAAACAATTAAATATCTTAAAAGCTCATTCTATTAAAATCTTAGAAATAAATTCGTTGATAAAATCTAGAGAAG
>NC_143151.1:24713771-24754224 GCF_041381405.1 Jatropha curcas
ATGTCGAGCAGTAGCCCTAAGGGTGGCCCGTGACTTACGGTTGGACAGCAGAAGACGTGCATGCATAGAGAAACGCCATTCATGCATATAAAGAGAAGCGTGCAACGTGAATTTGATGGAGTAGAAAGCCAAGTCTAGGACCAATAGAAAAAATTTCTAGAGTTCCAAATTTTCCATGCATAAAGGGCAAAAAATTCAACTCTTTCTTTACCATGAGTATTATAAACTTGTAACAAATATTCTAAAAAGAAATATTAGGGGTTGGTGCACCAAAACCACTTCAACTCCATACTCCCATAGAACTTAAAACAATGCACCAAAACCTGATCCACATCCTCCTCCATATTACAAAACACATGCTCACCAGTAGCTTCTATGCCTCTTTTTAACAAGTTTTCCTTTGTAGGTAATATACCCCTTATTGCTCTCCACATAAAATCTCAAATTTTTGGAGGCACATCAAGCTTCCATATTCTACCCCATATTCCACCATTGTACCTAGGAGGCGCTCTACCCAACACACTAAAAGCCACCCTGTAACCTGATTTAACACTATAACAACCCCTATTTTCAAAATGTCATATGAAAGTGTCTTTAGCACTAGAAAAGCTCAAGGGAATGTTAAGAATAACACGGATATCATCCATACTAAAGAACTTCATAACCTTACTCACATCCCATCTCTTTTCTCCACTCACAAAAAGGTCACAAACTCTCATGGTATCATCAATAAACACACCTCCATCATGCCCTCGAAAAAATCATTTTTAAGAATCCAAGGGTCTTTATTAATAAAAAATTTTTTGCCATCACCTACATGTCATTAAAACCCATGATTTAAGATATTGTTTGAACATAAGATACTCTTCCAAACAAAACTTGGATTACGTCCTAAAGACGTGTTTAAAATTAAAGCCCCCTTTATGAAAATATTTAGCTTTGAAAATTTTATAAAAGAGAGAGTTAGTTTTGGTTAATAACCTCCACTTTCTTCCCAAGCATAACAACATTAAAGTAAAATAAAGATCCCTAAAACTCATCCCTCCCTTCCTTCTTTGGACCCTTCATCTTATCCCATGATAGCCAATTAATACCACGACTCCCCTCTTTTTTACCATTCCATAACTTGAAGCTCATTGCACACCATGGTAGGGTTCAAGAAGACGCTCATACAATAAGTAAGGATGACTTAGGTAATAGATTTAATCAGAACCTCTCTACCCACTCTAGATAAAAATTTGTCACCCCAACTGTTCAATCTCCTCCAAAGATTATCTTTAAGAAAATAAAAAAATTTTATTACAACCAGTAAAAGAAGCCAAAACAAGGTAGTTCCTACCACAAAGAGGATTAGTTACCTCGAGAATATTAGAAACATCATTACAAAGAGCATCGGGAACATTAAGTGTAAACATGATACCCGATTTTTGATAATTAACAGACTGCCCATAAGCTATATCATACTTAGAAAAAATACTACGAATTTTATTAGCCTCTAAAATGCTAGCATTAAAGAAAACAAGGAATCATCAGTGAACAATAAATGAAAGACCCGAGGAAATTTCACCCCTATCTTATAACCATGAATACAATCCCTCCTTTCAGACTTAGAAAAAACTAATGAAAGACCTTTAGCACAAACTATGAAAAGATAAGGAGATAGAGGATCTCCTTAACTCAAACCGCTTTCAATAATAATTGGACCAATCTGACTCCCTTTGAAATTAACCATATACTGAAAACTAGAAACACATTATACATCCCCATAGGCAAAATCCAAGGGTGCATTGGTAGATCAAAAATTAAACATTTTCAAGAATTTTTCAACCATAGCAGAAGCAACATGACATAACAACTCAAATCAGATAGTAAACATTGATAAATCAATTAAATACTCAATCTGATTTATTATAGACATCAAAAAAATATAAAGTTAAACCTATCACTGAATATAGCTCACTAAAACTAGTCAACAGAGTTTGTGTAAGTCAGTAACTGACCACAACAACCTCAGAAATCAAATAATCATAATGCAGCACATATAACATAATTGATTCATCAAGCATAATGGATAATCAAGTGATTGTGTGAGTATATTCAACTATAACTACTAAGAGATGAAAGAGGAGAAAACAACACAATCAATTTTATAGTGGTTCAGTGTTTCTCATGCCTACATCCACTCCTTAAGAAATCATCTTGAGATCTTAACTATCATACTCTTTTCAAAGGCAAGAGCAAACCAAGTACAATGGAAATAGTTCAACTCCTAGACCTAACCATTCCCCAAAGTTTTTCAAAGAATTTACAAACTTGTTCTTTCTAGTTTTTATCAAAGAACTAGATAAAAATTTAACCCACTAGTTTTTAATAAGAACTAGAAAACTTACAAGAATTGCTCTTACTCAAGAGAGGTGCTTGATTATCCAAACAATAAAAGCTTTATTCTCACAAGATTTTGATTTAGTTTTCCTCTACTTTATTCTAAATTAACAAGAACCTATATTAGAAAGAGAGTTACGCTCATTTAAGCTTAGGAAAGAGATTTAAAAATATTTTTGAATTCAGTTTTGAATATCTCTCTCAAAATATAGTTCATCCTCTTTTCTTAGAGATAATGCATTTCAAGCATGAAGAAGAAGAAAGAGATGAAGGCTTATGATGAGAGTTTTTAAAAATAAAACAATAAACTCAAATTTTCTCTCATGCTTGTTCAAGATTTTTGCCAACCTTTTATATGCAAAACAAATTTTTCTTCCCATTGAAACTGCAGAGTTAACCTTACAAAGAAGAAGAAGGGAGAAAAAAGATGGGGGGTAGATTTTCAGCAAGAAAGAGAGAAAGGTTTGGGCTATGGTACTATATTAGGAAGTGGGTTTTTCAAATTTAAAAGCCTAATGTGGTTTTAAGATCTTATTTGCCCCCAAAATCTTTTTATCAAAAAGAATATATATTTTTAATTTGAAAAGTGTAATTTGAAATACCTTTTTCCCTCTGAATATTTTAAAAAATATTATTTTAATATAAAGATATTCTTTAAGTATGACAAATCAAAAAGCTAGAAAGTTGATTTTGATTTTAGCTAGAATAGACATAATTGATCTTTCTATTTTAACAAAATGAATTAGACTCAACTAACTAACTTACTAAACATATGGTCTTCAAGTCTCCAAGTAGTCCTTATACATTGATCTTCAATAGGATAGACTATGATCTTCAACTTTATGAGAATTCTTGATTAAATTTCCTACAAAGAAAATTTAGAGAACACAATATAATAAATTATTTCAATTTATTATTTTTGTTAATCATCAAAATAAGAGGTTGTAAAAGCCCTTGAGCCAACAAACACATATACATCCAATTAATCTGTTGTTCTGTAAAACCCATATGAAAAAGCATATCCCTCAAATAATCCTAATTACCCGATCATAAACTTTACTAATAACAATTTCAAGAGCATAGGAACCCATACCCATCCTAATTCTTCTACACATATTATGCATAATTTCAGAGGCAATAAGAAAATTATCAAAAATAAGGCGGCTAAAACAAATGAAGACTGCTTATCAAAAATAATATTAGGCAAAACCTATTTGCTAAAGCTTGGGTTAAAATTTTATACAAGATATTACACAAAGCAATGGGAGGCACTCGGGCTATCATTTTTTAGAATAAGCACAATATAATTTATTTTGATTTGTTACTATGGATACAAATATAATGTATGCAAAAACAAAAAAAAAAAAAAAAATAATTGTTGGATGACAAAATAAGAAAAAATTAAAAATGTAAAAATTCTAATATAGAAAAATATTAAAAGAAGATATTCTTTATTTTTTTAATTAAGAGAATTTAAATTTAAATAAAAAGATAATATAACCGGTCAAATTAATTTACTTTTATCAAATAAAATGATGCTAATAATATTTGACAAATAAAATTTTCCCTTTTTTTTTCTGATACTATTCCATTTACTACATCGTATACACATCATTACACGTTGAACCAAACTTGAAGGAAATTATTAAAATATTTAGCAGCCATGAATGCGTGTGACAGAATTGACTTTCAAGGCATCCAAAAATAAATAAATAAATACAACTGGAAATGTTTAATGTACTTACTATTCTTATAATATATACATATTATCCATGCCCTCATTAAAGATTAAAACTTAAATAAAAAGAAGCACGTTTCGTCTTATAAAATGTGAATGTCATCTCCAATGTGTTTGCTCCTAGGTATTACGCTGTCTCAAATTTTTTATTTTCCATTTAAAAAAAGGATTAAATTAAAATTAAGGTCTATCAGACACTATTAACTATTTTAATAATTGTTTTAAAATATTTGGTTACAATTTGATTTTTGTTTAATTAATTTAGTTTCAATTAATTCAATTTAAGCAAAACTATATTTATAATTACTATAAAATTGAGTAAATACAAAAATTAAAAATATTTTTTTACAAAAAAAATTTCCAACTTGCAATCCAGTCAAATTGCAGCTCTCTGAAGCTCTCTTTCTTCCAATCACTATCTGTCCCTGTTTCCTACTTGCTTTTATCATTGCTGTCACCAGCAAAATGGAATGTCACAGACTTCAATTCTATTTTTATTTTATTTTCCAAAAACACACTAATTTCACAATCCCATTCCCATTTATTAGCATCTTTCATACGCAATTTCCATCAACCCTCCGTTGATTGCTTGTGGGTCCACTGAAGGAAACTTATAACATCCGTCGATTCCAGAAAGTCATTTCGTGTTTGGTTCATCAGCAATTACCCACATGGATTTTCCGTGTGTCCCGTCAGTAATCACGGACCATCCGCTATCTTCCAGCACATGAATGTGAAATCAAAAAAACACCACGCGGTTGTTCAGGTTTTATCACCTACTCCTAACCCACACCATAACAAGACCATCATAACCACTACAACAGTTGCTCTTAAACGTGTTATAACTTTACTGGTTACGATTATACCATTAGTAGTTCTTTATGTAGAAGAACATGAATTATTTAAAAAAAAAAAAAAAAGAAAGTGGAGCCCCCACCGTTTTCCAACATATTCCACGTAGAAACCCAACCGACACGGTGACAACAATTTTCTTTCCATTTTTTATTTTAATTTAATTTTTCTTTTTTATTTGGATTTTTTCTTTTTTAATTTATTATTTCTCATTTTTTTTTAGATTCCCTCCTTTATGTTTATACTTTAAATAGCTACCTGTATCAATTACCAACACTTCAATCAATCAATATATAAGTGTTTGTTTTAGACTGACTTGTGAAAATACCTCTCTTCAATTCTTTTATTTATTCATTCATTTTTCACTAATTCTCCATATTTCATTTTCTTGTAACAATGGAAGCTACAAGCTGGGTTATCTATGGTGTTCTTTGCACTTTTCTTACTGTTGTTGGAGCTGAAGATCCTTACAGATTCTTCGACTGGAATGTTACGTATGGCGATATTTATCCACTTGGTGTAAAACAGCAGGTATGTGATAGTAACTGGTTGTCGTTCACATAAATTTTACATTTCAAGATTGATCTGAAAATGATATTCATATATATGTATATGTTTTTACAGGGAATTCTTATCAATGGACAATTTCCAGGACCTGATATATATTCTGTCACCAACAACAATCTTATCATCAATGTACATAATAGCTTGCCAGAGCCTTTTCTCATTTCATGGTGAGAATTACAATGTTTATTTCATATAAATCATACTCTAGTTTTCTTTAAGGTCTGTGTGTATAGCATGTTATAATGATTTGCCTTAAATCCCTTTTACCTTTATAAATTTTGCATGAACACAAAAAAAAAAAAAAAAAGGTATGATAATTATTTTTTAAAAGAAAAAGATAATATGGAGTGATGGAAAATAATATGGTATAATAATTAAATATACACGGTATAATAATATGGACTTTCTCTAAAGAAACCTCATAATTATTGTTACGTATTTTATTTTATTTTACACGGTTTTCCAGCTTAACAATATACACTGCCTATCTTTTTTAGATTTTTGAAAAGCAAATTCCATCGCATAAAATGGTCATCACGTATCATTTACATTACCTTTTAGGGCTGCAAACCTCAACTGCACATACATTTTATAGCTCTTAGTTAGTTACATGCAAGAATGTAAAAATGGCATTACATGCAAAAATGGCAATGTAGGTTGTTTTTTTTTCTTTTTCCTTTTCTGAAAAAAAAAATAATTAACTTGGAAAATATGATGCCGCACTTGGATTATAGATGAGCAATTTTGTAAAGACATACTAAGCTATAGAACTCGTAGATACAAACTTTTTCACAATTGGTATAGATATTATATTAAATTTAAGTATAGAATTTGATTTTAGAATATTAAAATATGGAATATGAAATGTGGTTAATATTTCAACATTGTTCATTTATGAATTTTTTTAATAATGTAAATAAAAATTAATAAAGGTTCAATATTTGAATTCATTAACCTTTAAAAATGTCAATTTAACTTCAGTGTGAATCTAATTAAAAAAATCAATTGGATTGAAAAATAAATATTATCTATATAATTAAATAATTAAGTAAAGGGTAAAAGGAAGAAATGCTGACTTTTTATGATCACGTAATAATGGTGGATTTGATCTTAGAATAGTAGAATTATGACCAACATTAATTCTTGTTGTAGATGTGAATTGTGACGTTCACTCTATTATTTATTGCCTTTAAGCTTTTAGTTGTTTTTTGAGTATTGATTTTCAGATTAATGAACAAGAACAACTGTAAAGTGAAATGTGATTATTTGGTTGGCTTATTGGTCACGAGTCAAGTCCTCTCTTTCTTGTTCCTTGTTTTACTTTTCCTCTTCCTTCTTTCCTAATTTTTTTTTTTCAATTTTTGTAATTGTGACATTAGTGCGGATTTAACTGTGCATAAAACGGAATAGAACTGAAAAATTCAACCGAGTCCAACTAGTTTGTCAGTAGAACTTATTGGTCATTGATCGGTTGAGATCTTATGAGTTGAAATGATACTGATCAATAATATGGCATTCCAGGAATGGGGTTCAACAAAGGAGAAATTCATATCAAGATGGAGTATATGGAACAACTTGTCCAATACCACCAGGCAAGAATTTCACTTACACATTACAAGTGAAGGATCAAATTGGCAGCTTCTTCTATTTCCCATCTCTTGCCTTCCACAAGGCAGCTGGTGGCTTCGGGGGCATCCGGATTCTTAGTAGGCCATTGATTCCGGTTCCATTTCCTGAACCAGCCGATGATTTCACTGTTCTTATTGGAGATTGGTTTAAGACTAACCACACGGTAATTAAATTAACAGCATCCAGCTCTAAATTGACATTGTTATATAATTATAATTCAAAATATTAACAATGTTTTGCCCTATTTGTGATTTCAGAAATTGAAGGCAATTTTAGATCGTGGGCATAGGCTCCCTTTTCCAGATGGTATTTTGATCAACGGTCGTGGACCCAATGCTACATATTTCACATTTGAACAAGGTAATTTTTGAAATGGGTTCTGCGAATTAAAACTCTTAAATACTTGATTTAAGAGTCATTAAACTCTTTAAGTCTATGTAGTAAGTAGTAAACAGGCTGAGATGATTAGTAAACCTATTGCAGGAAAAACTTACAGGCTGAGAATATCAAATGTGGGACTCCAGAATTCGCTCAATTTTCGAATCCAGGGCCACACAATGAAGCTGGTCGAAGTTGAAGGAACCCACACAGTCCAGACAACCTATTCATCATTGGATGTCCATGTTGGTCAATCTTATTCAGTCTTAGTCACAGCTGATCAGCCTCCTCAGAACTATTACATTGCAGTTTCAACTCGGTTCACCTCCAAGGTCCTTACCACCACTGCCATTCTTCACTATAGTAACTCTAACAAGCAAGTCTCCGGTCCAATCCCCGGTGGACCGACCACTCAGATCAACTGGTCACTTAATCAGGCTCGCTCCATTAGGTACGTGATTTTATAAGTTTTGTGGGTCTTATAAATTTTGAATTAGAAGATGCAAATTTATATCCTAACTAATAATCTTTTATCAAAAATTGATATCAAACTATTGATTACCAGGACAAACCTTACAGCAAGTGGACCAAGACCAAATCCTCAAGGATCATACCACTATGGACTAATAAACATTAGTAGAACAATCAAGCTAGAGAGCTCAGCAGGTCAAGTTAATAGGAAGCAGAGATACGCAGTTAACAGTGTATCATTTGTTCCTGCTGACACTCCTTTAAAGATTGCTGATTACTTCAACATTAGTGGCGTTTTTCGAGTTGGAAGCATTCCTGATTATCCAACACACAAGAAGATGTATCTTGACACTTCCGTCATGGGCGCTGGTTTCAGGGACTTTGTCGAGATTGTGTTTCAAAACCATGAGAACATTGTCCAAACATGGCACATCGATGGATACAACTTTTGGGTTGTTGGGTAAGTGTTGTTTTCACGTATCATATTACATTTAACTCTCCCGAGCGCCCACACACGTAGAATGCTTCGTGCACGGGATCGCTTTTTTCACTGACTAATTTGCATATTTGCAGAATGAATGGAGGAGTATGGACATCAGCTAGTCGTAATGAATACAATCTTAGAGATGCAGTTTCGCGTTGCACCACACAGGTGAGATATTTCAATTTTGTTATTGATTTTTGTTGAGTATGCAAGCACTTAAATTGGTAGCCAATGCTAATTAGCAATCCTGTGTGTGCAGGTGTACCCAAAGTCATGGACTGCTATATATGTGGCGCTTGATAACGTGGGAATGTGGAATGTGAGGAGTGAATTTTGGGCCAGGCAATACTTGGGCCAACAGTTTTATCTGCGGGTTTATTCTCCAGTGAGGTCTATTAGAGATGAGTACAATATTCCAAAGAATGCACTTCTGTGTGGCAGGGCCAAGGCCGAAACGACATTTCGTCTATAAAAAAGTTGCTGCTGTTTGTATAACTTTGTAATGATTATATGCTCCTATCTCAGTCTCATTTTTTTTTTTTTTTTTGCTTTTAAATTTTTATTTGGTTTATAACAAAGCATTCATTTGTCGGTGTTTATACGGGGTTCTACCCCAGCCCAACCAAGTTGAGTGAATAAAAATTTGTAATGGGCCCACTTATATGCAACTGTTACTCATTTAATTAATATTCTAAAAATATTTAAAATAAGTATTTTAAAAAAAATATATATATAATTAATATTATAATTATATTTATTTATTTATTTTTATAAAGTCAATAATAATTTTATAATATTTACTTTTTTATTTTTAAAATAAAAATAAAAAATATTATTAAACGGGTGATTATAATCGAGTACGAGATAGGTTCGGACAGGGGCAAAGTCAGGACAATTATTTTGAGAGGGCTGAAAAAATTTTTTTTAAAACTTGTACGACTAAATATAAATTTTCTATATTTTAAAGGAACAAAATATAATTTTTCATAAAAATTTATTCTAAATAAATATTTTGGAATGTCAATGGCCACCTTAAGCTTGCTAAATATGAATTTGTAAACAGGTTCGCATATTTAATTTATCTTCAGGTTAGGGTTTGAATTTCGGATGGTGCATTTTAAGTGGGTACTCACCTGGTACCTCCCTAGTTGCAAGTAGGAATTTATAATTTTTAATCTTACATTATTATTCATATTTTAATTCTTGATTATGTCATTAAATTAAGTAATTTATCGATTTAGAATTAAAATGTTGATATTATTAAGCATGTCCTTTCTATATTTATTACTAAAAAAATTATTGCAGTGAAAAGTGAGATTAAAAATGTTTTGCTTACACGTTTTTTAAACAGTTTATATTTGAGTACTAGAATCACACAAGGTTAGATACGTGATTAGCAATATCTTAGTTGTACTCAGTTATATATATCTAATAGTTCTTCATTATATTAAATGTGATAATTTTTATTACTTTTCATAAGATTAAAAAAATATTGAATTATCTTAATTTTAAAAAATACAGGTAAGACTAATTTATCCTTTAATTATTGCTAATTTAATTGAGACAAAGTATCCGTAAATGAAATAATACTAAAAAAAAATGGTTTATAACTATTATCTCTGTTTTCTAATACTTATCACATTTGGAATTTAACATCTCTTAAGAAAACCATTAAATTTATCTAAGTTATAATAAATAATTTACTTATTAAGTAAATTGACTATATTATCCTTAATTTAATACTAATTTTCTAAGAAAATTATTAAATTAAAGTAATCATTATTGGTCATATATAAAAGGTAAACATGAAAAAAAAAAGATTTATTATTCTTTAGAGCCACATATGTGATAAATTTTTTAAAATAAACTATTTTCTTAAAATGTGATAAATATTATGGAATTGGAGTAGTATTAAATGTGAATAAAATGAGTTAGTACGAATGGGCCTCGTTATTAAACATATGAGAGAAGGCAAATGAACTATTCACGTGTAATGAAATCATTCCCTTATAATGACTTATGGGCCTTGATTTTCTAAAGCCCAGCAAATAATTATGGGCTAAACTAATATCTTTGCACATTATGCTACAGAAAATCTTCACATTTAATACCAGCTAAAAGTAAAAGTGACTGATCGTCGACGGTGGTTAGCTAACTAATTATAGTTTGTGTTTATTAAAATTTTGGTAGGAATTACAGTTAATTACAAAATGAATATAATTGTTTATATATAATATATATAAATATTAATTAACATTTTCAAATAATATTTATATTTAAGAAAAGATTTTATTTTCGACCATTATAAATAAAATTATCACAAAAACATTAATTTGAAAATTTATTTTATTAAAAATTATTTTTGTAAGGTTAATAAATTCCAAATATTATAAATACGAAAAAACTCTACAACGTAGATGATGGAATAAATTGATAGAGATTTTTATCAGCTATCTGCTCATGTCTAAAAAGCTTACTAAACACCTATGATATAACTATTGGGATTGAATAACTATCAACTGCATGAATCCACTGAATCAAGTATACCCTAAATTCATCTACTTTCGCTGTTTTACAACCTTTCAAATTTTCTTTTACCACGATTGTTGATTTTTAGTCTCAGGTGAGTAACGGTCTTCCTCCTCCTTCCTTTCTTTTATTTTTTTTTTATTTTTTTTTATTTTTAATTCTGCACTTGCTTTCATGTTTTTTTTTTTTTTTTTTTTTTTTTTTTTTTTTTTTTTTGTTAGATGGAAACTAAAAAGTCAAAATATATAGGATTAAAAATTCATCAAGAAAATTCATAATGATGTAAAGAGATGGTGAAGAAAATTTTTTCATACCAAATGTTGGCAAAATGACGAAGAGCTGGTGAGGAATTACTTGGGGATAAAAAGTGGTAAAACAACATGAGCCTTGAGCATAGGTGTGTAAAATTGTAAGTACTTCATTTATAACTAAGTAAAGATTTTTATCATGATTGAGAATAAGGGTAGAATTAGTTGAATTATAATTTTTGATTAAGAACTTTTTCCCTTCAATGTGAAATACCTCGATAATTATATATAGACTTTTAATTTCTTAATCATATAGTATAAAAAATTTTAAAAACATTTAATTAAAGATATTCAGTTAAAGGAAATATGTGATGAACATGATAATCTAACAATTATCTCTTTGCACATATAATAAACACCAAGAAATTAAATTTTTATTCTCAATAATATTGTAAAGGAAAAAAAAAAAAAAAAAACATCTCCTTAAATTATAATGAAATTAACATATCTCCTTTTATATTTCAAAACTAATACATATGTCTCTCTAAATTTCATTCCTTCACTTACCTACCTCATTTTGTTCAAACTCACCCTAATTTTCTATCAGTCTACCTAATAAATTGAGGTCAAATGAGAGATAAAAAAAATACAAGACAATTTCTACTCTTATAACTCCTAACCCTAACCATATATCCTCTGCCACATACCCACATCGCCACTTCGACAGTGCAAGCAATTACTTGACAAAACGAGAGAGTGAGGCATCAAGTGTTCGTTAACCATCAAAACGTCACTGTTTCATGACCTATTTATGTGCCCTATTCAATGTTAAAATGATTCCGTTTCGCGCTGCAATTCCATTTGTTGCCTCTATGTTCTTCATGCGCACCTCTCTCCTCTTCGAGCCTCTAAGTGTGTGCTTCTCCACAAATGTGCTTGGCATGGCATGGGACAAATAAGTATTGCTATTTTGTTATGAGTTGTTGTTTTTTCCTTACGTGGAAAGATTTTGGACAAGGAGGATTAGTTCGGCTGTTAAAGTTTGACACAAAGGGTTCCGTGTGATGCACGACCGTAGTTTCAGGGTGCAATAGGTAAAATTCTTAAAAAAGGGTTAAATTGGCAAATTGTCAAAAGTTCAAGGCCAAATTATGTGTTTAGCCTAAAAAAGTTAGTAGCAGCACAAGTACTTCTGCTTTTGCTTTATTAAATATGTTTTTCTTTTCCATTATAATCAACACTGTACTTATTATAAATTTTGTATTCAGACTATTAATTTGAGATTTTTACAGGACCATGAAGCTCTAGTCTTCTATTCTGCTAATAAAGATAGTTGCATGCATGTAAACTACTAAATTTTCTTTGCATTTTTTTTCTAATTTTTTTTTAGGTGTATGAAGTTTTGATAGAGAAAAATAAAACCAGGAAGATGAGGGACGAAAGAGCTGACTGTCTAATTTATTTTTTGGTGTGAAGTCGATGATCGTCCTTGACTTTGATTTGCCTGTGTCTCGGTCAAGTTGTCAACATATATGTGAGATCTAGTCCTTTTGCATTTAAGTGAGGCAAGAAATCATTAATTGTCAATTATCAAGAGTTAGTATGGTCATTTCATTTGCCATTTCAAAGAAGTAAAACCGATTTTGGACGGAGCGAGGTGGTTGTGTAACGGAAGGAAAATTAGGGAGGTGTTTTTTTCTTCCTATTGTAAATTTAAATTTAATGTCTAAAATTTAACGCATAAGACAGTGTGAATTAAGTAATTACATTTTGCGAAATAAATTCTTCATTATTTGTCTTTCATATAATTATTAATATTATTGTCTTTAAATTGAACGAAATACAAAGTGGTGAATTTAATTTTGTTAAGTATAATAAGTTAACATTCTTTATTATAGATGGTGTTTATATAATTAAATATTCCTATTATCCAATTCGAAATGCATTCAAGTATTTACAAGTCGAAAATAAAGTTTTATATAGAATCTTACTCATTGATAGAAGTAAAAGAGATAAATATTCAGAAATTGCTATTGGATATGATGTCCTCTAATGGGATGAGATACAAATATTTATAGTACCTTTCCTATTCTAACCAAAAGAATAAATGCCGAGCAAAAATATCGGTCATAAATGTCAAGCGAGAATCTTGAGCATTAATTACATGGTTAAATGACTCTTTGGCTGAGCGTTACCTCTATTTGAACTGTCTTGAGTAAGGCTCGATCCATTTTATTGATTGCTCGGTCTATTTTATTAATTGTTCCTATCAAAGTCTCCCCCAAAATATACTGAATCATTTATGTTCGGTTGAAATCTTTAACATGCTTGTTCATTCCATTTTCTTGTTCTCTTTTCAATGTTCTCTTTTAAATTGACCCCTCTTAATCTATTTTGGTCGAGCACTTGTAACACTTCTACGTGTGCCTTAATTCTCAGTTACTTTTTTGAAAAGTTATGCATCTTTTTAGTTCTAGCTGTCGATTCAAGCGTTCTCTTTAATGGATGTGACTTTTGGAGCTAGCTGAGCAGAATGCTAAGGAATAAAGAGATGAACTGAGATGTGAATGTGATCAGCAAAAAGGTGACTTGGAGCTTGCGCGAAAAGAAGTGGCTAACGCTATCAATAACTTGGAGCCTGATTTCTGAGCAGGATCAAATCAGGAAGGACAAAAGTTGGGTCAAGATTATGTGGGTCTCATATATGTATGACACAATCCAAGAGGGGGATGAATTGAGTTTTCTAAAAAATATAAATTTTAGAGTTTAAAACAAAATATAGAATTCTAAGTGCAGCGAAAAAATAGAGAACTTGTGAGAATAAATTATGGATTAGAACTTCCTCACAATGTTCCATAGAAAGACAATGCAAAGTGCAGCTATTAATTAGAACTGCTTTACAATGTCTTATTCAATATTAGAACTTCTTTATGATGAAAAGATATTGTATTTAGAACTTCCTCATAAAGTTTAGAAAATCATATAAGATTGTGTGAGAGACAGTTATTGAAATTAAAACTGCTTCACAAAGCTTTAATCAAGTTTAGAAAACTGATTAGAAACCCAAGTAGTGAAATATACTGTAAATAGAAGAACAGTTTAGAACTTGGTATATTCACATATCAGAATTCCAGAGTTCTAATATTCAGAGAAGATAAGACTTATTTTAGTTTTAGTACATCAAATTCATTAACACTTTTAGCATTTCTAAAATAAAAACAGAAGTGTAAGTAAAGTAGTATCAAGCAAAACTTCAGAAATCAAAAGATTAACACAGTGATTTATAGTGGTTCGACACTAACTCGCTTACATCCACTCCCTAAGACTCGTCTTGAGACCCTCAACTATGTTATCTCTTTTCAAGGGTAAGAGACAAACCAACAGTATAAGGCAATAGATCAACACCTAGATCTACCCTTTATCCCACTAGATTTTTCAAAGGTTCTAGTTAACCTCAACCCTTTCTATTTTTGGTAGAGTACAGAAACTCAATTCAAGACATTAGAATCTCTCTCACGGAGAAGGTTGCTTGATAACCTGATTCACAATAGCTTCTAACCTAAGCTATTATACAATTGTTTATCAAATAAAAATCTGTCTACTAAAGAATACAGAATCTAAATAGACAGACAGAAATGCAAATATAAGCACAGGAAATCCAGTTTTTCAGATTAGAAAATTTTTTACAACACAGAACTGTTTTTCAAAAGTAGTTATAAAAATGTTTTTCTCTTTAAAGATAAAAACGTGAAGTATAAAGATGAAAAGAAGAATGAGGGTAGAGAGTAAGTTTTGAGAGATAAAGAATGTGATCAATAGGTGAATACTCTTAAAACGAAAACTCTTTCTTCCACCTTGTTCAAAGAGTGAAAACTCCTTTTTATAGAGAGATTTGTGACTCTCGCTTTTGAAAAGTGGATATTTCATTTTGAAATCAGAATATTTGCTTTCCTTATTTAGAAGATACGAGAATCTTAGTTACCAAAAATTTGTTTTGTTCTTTTGGTAAGAAAATAGGAGACGATCTTCCTTTCCATAAAGATTTTCGAAAGCATTTTATTTGAGAAATATTTTTCTAAAAGATTCTACTTACTAAAACGAAAAGAATAAGATCTTCCTTCGTTTTAGGTAAGAGAATAAATTAAAATTCTTTAGATCTTCAAAGAGGATTTCTGAAAAAGAAAGCATATGATTTATTACCAAAATCGTTAGAAATATAATCTCTTTAATTTTAGGTAATTGAATCATTTTGATTTCTTTTAAAGGAATTTCGAAAACAATTTTGACGAAAAGATTTATTTTACAGAAATTAATTTTTGAAAAATTTCGATGAGAGAAAAAAAATTAGTTTTTGTGCTTATAGATGAATTTTCTCTCTATCCTATAATGAAACCGAAAGACCTATCCACTAGGGTCTTCGAATGTCTTCACACATTATGAATTTTGTAGGACTTGCCTTGTTCGTTAGTTACTTTCCATAAAAATTCTGCATAAAATATTATTAGCACAAATAATATAATTTAAATTTATTTGTTTTGTTTTAATCATCAAAATTTCGAGATTAGAATTTGACCCTTGAGCCAACAGATTAAGTTGGCAAGAGAATGACCCTAACATAGCCATTTCTTATGTTCCCCCAAGTTGAAGGGGTTTCTTTTTCTATATATTTATACATTTTTCCTCTAATGAAATTTCATATTTCTTTTTCTTAAGGCCTTTGATTTTAAGTTCTCTAACTCATTTTTATCTTGAGCTTACCTAGGCTCATGATTTTAAATGTTATGCGTGCTAATTTTAGAGCTTTTTCCATTTTGCTCTGTACTTTTATTTCTTTTTTGTTTAAAAGTTAGTATAATTGGGATGATCAATTATAATCGTAACTTCTTTATTCTTTTTTGTGAATCGTTTTTCTTCAACATCTCCTGCTCGGGAATATGGCGTTCTGGATGTGTAATTTGTATGACCAAAGTGTGGTCTACTAAATCCTATGGGTGATTGCCTTTTATAAAATCATCCTTCTTTCTTTCTCGTGGAACTTTGATATATGCTTGTTGGATTTTCCAAGCCTCATATAGTCGAGTATAGTTGTTTTCTCGGAACATTAATTCTGCAAAAGAAAACAGAGGATCAATATTAATGGAATCAAATAGTTTTCCATACTTAGAATTTTTAACATGGTGCTAATGGCCACTTTTACATTTAGGTCCTCAATTTGCATAGCCAATTTGTGGAATTTATTAAGCTACTACTTGAGTGATTCTCAATCATCCCTTTTTAGATCAATCAGGTCCGATAAGATCTTTTTGCTCGGGATACATGTGACAAACCGAGCTTTGAAGACAGAAGCTAGTTAAGCAAAGGATGCAATTAATCTTGTTTTGAGCATTTAGTACCACTCCTGTACTGGTCCCTTTAGAGTTGTTGGGAATGCTCGACATAATAGTCCATTTGTTGTTGTTTGAATGTGCATTATGGTTATGAAATTAGCTTAATAGCTTCTTGGGTCTATTATGGGTCATATGCTTGAAATGTTAGCATCTTGAACTTTGAAGGAAATGATATTTCTAATATTTCTCGCGGTAATGGGGAATCATTCTTGAGCCCGTAATCACTGCTATCTCCTGCCACTTTATATTCTTTAAGAATCTCTCTGATTCTTGCTCGAAATTTTTCTTCCGCCTTTTTTGAAATATTTATAGTGTTCCTATTGTATGTTGTTTCTGTCTTCCAAGATGACTCAGTTTCTTCTACCATATATGCTCGGTCTATTTCTTCTTCTCTAACAACCCACTTTGTGACATCCTACTGAATTGAGTCGTTGCATTTAGCGAGTCGAGTCAAGTCGGAACGAACCAGAACCCAGTTCGAGCCATAAAAATTAAATAAATCAAAGACTTGGACTTAATTGAATGAAACGTAAAGATGTAGACTAAATTGCAATAAAGTATAAGGATTAGGACCTAATTGAAATAAAGTATAAAGTTTAGGTATTAAATGGTAAAATATTGAAAATTTAGGTACTATTTGGTAATTTTGTAACATACTAGAAGATATATTTGGAGGTTACCCGAAAATTCCATTCACTTTACCTTCTCCATCTTCTCCTTTGTCTTCTTCCTTCACTTTACCTTCTCCATCTTCTCCTAAATCTTCCTCCATTTTCTACCTTAATATTCAACCTTTCAAGCATTAAATTCAACCTATAACTCTATCCAAGTAAGTTGAGTTTCTTGAATTTCCTAATTTAGTGAGATTTTGGATTATTAATAAAGATGAGTACACATCCTAACCTAGGTTAGTGATCACGATCACGATCATCTTTACCAGTTCATCAGCTACTCATTTTGATATTTTGGTTCTGTGACATGTACTGGGCACATCGTTGGGCCCATTTCATTTTGGAAAATAGTTTAATGTCATGTATATATTAAATAAATGTCTGTATATATATGATGTATAAAGCAACAACATGACATAATATTTAGCATACAGGATGATATCAGCATGATAGGACATAGGTTCAACCAGATTGTAGCGTCTCGGCTCGGTTCATTCGGGTTCACGGGTGGACCGGGAAGGGATGATACACACTTCCCATTTCATAATGGATAGTTGTGGTGCTGGGAGTGATAGCAATAAAATATGCATATGTTTTATCATTTGTTTTAATTAAATTTAGTTCCATTCTGAATACAAAAATAAGAATAAAATTCCATTTTGCTTGGTTTTCTCTCTTTTGTCTGGTTGGCACTTGTGCAACATCAGCATCTACTATTTTGAGCAAAATGGACCAATTATGATCCAATTATCACCTCATTAATGTAAAAGGAAGCCTTTGAAGTCTAGTTGCCTTTAAAGTCCAAATAAATCTCCTAAAAAAGCCAAACAACTCCAAAGCTCAAAGCAAATCCAGCCTAAGGAGAAAGAAAGAAAGAGAGACACTCAATGGACTAAGTGCAAAGCAGTCTGTGAAATGATCTTCTGACAGATCGTTTGAAGCAAAAATGTTGTAGTGTTGAAGAAACATTGCACCTAATTTCAAGAGCAGCTCCCTTCACCATATTTGAACATTTCTTTTCCAAAAGTTGGGTGGTGAAGACAGCTTTTCAGTCTCAACCTCAGCAAGTGGTGAGTGATATGGACCAATAAGAACTAAGCAAAGAGTTCTATATAAGGATGCAAGAACGGAGTTATCAAGTTTAGGCTCCTTTGGCACTAGTTGTCACACATGAGCCAATCAAAAGAGATCAACCAAATAAGAGAGAGAGTTAGTAGCCATTAGCCACTAGTGTTACTACAACACAAAAGGATTAAGAGAAAGGACTATTCCTTGAAGCTTGGGACGTGAGCATCATGGTCAATCAACTAAATAAACCTCAAATTTTATTTCTATAATGCCTTTTATTTCTCTGGTGTATTTTATTTGTGTTGATAAATTAATATAATGCTAGGCTAAACATCCTAATCTAGTTATGAAATTTATCTATTAATTTAAAATGCAACTTTGAATAGTTTGTTTTATGTCTAAATGCTTAAATTCCTGATTTAATGTGTTTGAACTTAATGCTTGTGAATATGTCGATACCTATATTTGCATGATTTTAGATTTGTTCGTTAGATCGAGAGATTGAAAGCTAGATCGGATCCTACATATTAAACCTAGGATTTAGACTTAGAGATATGCTAAGTTCTTTGAGGGTAAAAGGAATTAACATCGGCTTAATGAGTTTTAATTGTGTTACGCTACGAGAGTAGATGTCGCATGATTTTAACATTCCATTTAAACTCGAGAGAGGAATCTGGATACCCTATGTTAGTTCTCCTTTAAGAATTGGCATAATAACATTTTTTAATCATGTTAAGCTACGAGAATAAATGTCATGTGATTTTAACTATCCATTTAAACTCGATAGAGGAATTTGAACACCATAAATCAACTATTCATGGTTTGCACTAAGAATTAATAGAGATCCTGTAGCTAGATTATCTCAATGATTATTTGCTTGAATTTACTTTTGATTATCTCCACTTGCTAATTTTAATTTGGATTTGTTTAATTTAAATTGCAACTTAGTTTAAATCAATTTCACTTATCGAGTCTTCCTAATAATTGTTAAACATAGAAAATTGAGAGCTTATTCCCAAATCTCTATGTGACGATAATTTTTTTTTTACTTGTACGACCCATACACTTGCAGAGCATATTTCTGAAAGGAATATATCGAACCAAATCGAATAAGTTTTTGGCACCGTTGCCAAGGATTGGTGCCTAGAATAGATATTAATTTAATTGTGAGAAAATTAATTAGAAAATTTCCTTTTGATTTATTATTTTCATGAAAAAATAAAAAATAAAAAACAAAATATATATGTTAAATATTTTCCTCCTTTTACATTAAGTAGGTCTAGTACGTCTACCTACATAATTATATCGTTATATATGTTGAATTTTATTTTCTTTTAATTAGTTGGTTTATTTAATTTTATAATTTCTTTTTTTTTTGTGAATTTATTTTATTTTATTTTTATTTTTTTAATTATTGTTTTAAATTGCATTTTCATTTTTCCTTTTTCTAATTCTTTTTATTTTCTTTTACTTAATTGCTTAATTTCTTTCTTTTAATTGATTATTTTTGTATACCTATTTTATTTTACTTTCTTTTTTTTAAGTAAATATTTTCTCCTTTAATTATTTAATTTAAATTAATTTTCAAAAAAACTTTTCTTTCTTTTTTCTCATCGCTTTGCGAACTAGTCTTTTATGCTAAAATCAAGATGTTGAAAGAATTGCTCACGCTTTGAGAAGAGAAAATCTGAGGTATCAGAGAAGAAGGTGAAGCCCAATATCAAGAAGACGAGAAAGTGCGAACACAGTTTTGGAAAGAGTTGAACAGGCAGACCCGCTGGAGATTCTCGAACAGAATCAAGTCTGAATTGAGATCAACAACTGAACGCGATGGTTGAGGAAAGAACTTTTATGGGATTTAAATGTGCCTAATCCCAAAGGAGCACAACCGGCTATCGTGAGACCGCCAGTAGCAGCCAACAATGTCGAGATCAAGCCATCTTTAATTTTTATGGTGCAACAATCACAGTTTGCAGTACTACCAGACGAAGATCCTAATGTTCACATCGCCACATCCCAATGTTCAAATGAAGTAATTCGAGTGAGGTTGTTTCCTTTTTCATTATGGGATAGAGCAAAACTTTGGTTACACTCTATGCTTGCTGGATCGTTCACCACCTGGGATGAACTGAGTCGAGCTTTTCTTCAGAAGTATTTCTCACCTAGTAAGAGTACAAGGCTGAGGAAATAAATATCCAATTGTCGAATGAAGGAAGACGAGACGTTGTATGAAGCCTGAGAAAGATTCAAAGACCTTCAACGCCAATCTCCACATCATGGATTTGAAAATTCAGATGGAGCAACACCAACAACTCGAAGCGCCTTAAATGTTGCTACAGCCAGATCATTTTTAAAGAAACGAATTTGTGAAGCATATGGATTATTGGAAGAAATGGCAGCCAGTAGCTATCGGTGGAATGGAGAGAGAAGTACAATGAAGAAGGTAGCAGGACTTCTAGATGTAGATTGATTGACGCTTTTGAGTGCCAAGTTTGATGCAATTGCCAAAAAAATTGGACAACCTGAGTGTGACTGCAGTGCCAACTTCACCAATGGGAAGTGAAGTTTATGGAAATATCAGTCATACAAGTATGGAGTGTCAGTATGGAATGACTGAATATACAGTGGAACATGCAAATTATATTCAAAACAATTACTAGCCTAGACCTCAAGGAAACCCATTTTCAAATACCTACACAGCCGAGTGGAGAAATCATCCAAACTTTTCCTGGTCAAACCAACAAAATCCACCCCCTAGACCTACCTTGACTAACAAACTGTGACCACCACCACCTTGATTCCAAAAGCCAAATATTCCACAACCCTATCAGAATCCATAACCATAGCCTTACCAAAATCCTACATCCAATCTTAAGGCCATGTTTAAAAGTTTTCTACAGAATCAGAAGCAGAGAGTCGACGCATAAGACGAACTTATTAGACAGTTGAAGGAGAAAGTCGATCAACTAACCACTCATCAAAAGATGATGGAGCATCAAATGGCACAACAAGCTAGCTCTTTAAACTCTAAAGCTTATGGGAAGCTTTCAAGTCAATCAATTCAAAATCCCAAGGACCAGTGCAATGCAGTAACTTTGAGAAATGGGAAAGTTTTAGAAGATCCAAAACTGAAACTGCAAAAGGAGAGGCTAGCTGAGAAAGACGTGATAAACATAGAAGATGAATTTGAGCCTATGGAGGAAAAGAAGAAGAAGGAAGTAGAATTAAAGCGACTATGAGAAGAAGACATACAGAGAAGGATGAAAGCTTTTGAACCTCCAATTCCATTTCCACAAAGATTGAGGCAAGTGAACCTTGATAAACAATTTGGCAAATTTTTGGAAATGCTGAAGCAGTTTTATGTCAATATCCCCTTTACGGATGTCGTCGCACAAATGCCATCATATGCCAAATTCTTGAAGGAGATACTAATAAAGAAAAGGAAATTGGATGAATTTGAAACAGTAGCACTCATTGAGGATTGTAGTGCTGTAATTCAGAATAAACTACCACCCAAGCTGAAAGATCCCAGTAGTTTCTCAATACCATGTGAAGAAGGAGCTATGAAGATTGATAAGGATCTATGTGATCTTGGGGCAAGTGTAAGCCTTATGCCCTTATATATTTTCAAAAAGCTGAACATTGGAGAATTGAAGCCCACCAAGGTGATTTTGCAACTTGCCGTTTGATTAGTCAAATATGTTGTTCGAGTAGTTGAAGATGTGCTGATTAAGGTCGAAAAGTTTTATATTCTAGAAGAATTTGTGGTGCTGGAAATGGATGAAGACGTACATATTTCGATCATACTTGATCGACCCATCTTGGCTACAGTAGGAGCATTGATTGATGTGAAAGAAGAAAAGCTTACATTGAAGGTTGGAGAAGAAGAAATTTCAACCTGTTTGACATGATGAAGCAACTAGCCAGAGTTTTAGAATGCATGCGAGTGGATGTAATAGAGGAGATAGTGAAAGAAAAAATTGTTGAAGAAACTCTTGCTAACCCACTGGGTTCATATCTGATGGACACCGAGGAGATAGAAGGAGTAGAGGAGGAAGTACAAGGCTCTATCCCGAGGAGTTTTCAAAGCAATTGCAATGATGAAGAGTAACCCAATCCAACCTCGTCTAGCGAAAAGGAGGAAGCACCACATGTAGAACTTAAACCTTTGCCACCTGGATTAAGGTACACCTTTCTTGGCCCAAACTCTACTTATCTTGTAATTATTAATTTCTCATCAGATGATAGCCAGGAAGAGACTTTATTGAATCTACTAAGGAAGCATAAGAAGATATTAAGATACAATATATATGATTTGAAGGGTATAATTCCCTCTATATCCACACATAGGATACTAATGAAGGAAGGAATTAAACCTTCAATTAAACCCCAAGGAAGATTGAATCCTAATATGAAAGAGGTAGTCAAGAAAGAGGTAACGACCCTATCTTAGATAGTACATGGGTTAGTCCAATCCATGTGATACCTAAGAAAAGAGGTATTACAGTAGTGAAAAATGAGAATGATGAAACTTTGGCAACTAGAACTGTTACGGCTTGGCGTATGTGTATAGACTATAGGAAATTGAAATGCGCCACCTATAAAGACCATTTCCCTTTACCTGACATTAATCAAATTTTAAAAAGATTAACTGGTCATTCACACTTTTGCTATCTTGATGGCTTTTTGATTTTTATCAAATTTATCTCCATCTATTAAACTAGGAGAAGACCACTTTTACTTGTCCTTATAGTACATTTGCTTTTAGACAAATGCCCTTTGAACTCTGTAATGCCCCAGCTACATTTCAAAGATGCATGCTACTATCTTTTCTGATTTTATCGAAAAGATCATGGAAGTATTCATGGATGATTTTTCTGTGTATGGGATTTCCTTGGATGATTGTGTGATAACCTATCAAAAGTCTTAAGACATTATGAGGAAGTAAATCTTGTCCTGAATTGGGAAAAATATCACTTTATGGTGCAAGAAGGAGTAGTTCATGGACACATTGTCTCTGAAAGAGGAATCGAGGTTGAGAAAGTAGAGGTAGAAATCATCAAGAAAATACCATCACCATCTTCAGTGAAGAGAATCAGAGCTTTCTTGGTCATACGGGATTTTATCGATGATTCATAAAAGATTTCTCCAGTATTTCTAAACGTTTATGCAATCTTTTAGCTAAAGATGTTCAGTTAGTTTTTAACGAGGAACGTTTAAATTCTTTTTACAGGTTGAAGGAATCTCTTACATCATCACCGATTATTTAACCAGCGGATTAGAATCTTCCTTTCGAGATTATGTGATGTAAGTGATTATACAGTGGGAGCTATTCTTAGACACCGGAAGAATAAAAAGCCATATGTTGTTTATTATGCTAACAAAACTCTTGATGGAGCACAAATGAACTACACCACAACAGAAAAGGAGTTTCTGGCAGTAGTATAGGCATTGAACAAGTTCAGAGATTATTTGATCGGATCAAAAGTCACCATCTTCATAGATCATGCAACCATTAGGTGCTTGATAGTAAAGAAGGATGCAAAGTCGAGATTGATCTATTGGGTACTTCTCCTACAACAGTTTGATTATGAGATCAAGGATAAGAAGGAAGCAGAGAATGTAGTAGCCGATCATCTGTCTAAAGTCAGACAAGAGGACTCATTTCCTAGGGAGATGATATGAATTTGGAGATGATATGAATTTTCTAATCGACGACTCATTTCCTAGGGAGCAAATGTTTGCTGTGAAAGATTATAAGATAACTTGGTTTGCAGATTTTGACAATTGCCTTGTGTGTAGAATTATTCCACCCAATTTGAGCTACAACCAGAAGAAGAAATTCTTTGGTGAGGTGAAAAATTATTATTAGGACAAACCGCTACTGTACAAGAAATGCGGAGATGGGATCATGAGAAGATGCCTACCGGAGAAAGAAATCCAAGAAGTTCTGTTCCATTGCCATTCTTAACCTTATGGAGGTCATTTTGGAACCATTAAGACGATTGCTAAAGTACTACAAGCGGGATTTTTCTAGCCTACACTTTTTTAAGATGCAAGGAATTTTGTAATTTCTTGTGCAAGTGCCAAAGAACTGAGAACATGTCCAGAAGGGATGAAATGCCACTCCACGGAATTTTGGAAGTTGAGATATTTGATGTGTAGGGCATAGACTTCATAGGACACTTCCCATCATCTTTTTCAAATAAGTACATCCTATTGGCAGTTGATTACGTTTCCAAGTGGGTAGAGACAGTTGTTGCACCAACCAATGATACAAGAGTAGTGATATAATTTTTGAAAAAATTTGTACTTACTAGATATGGAGTGTCGAAAGTTCTCATCAGCGACAGAGGGACTCATTTCTGCAATCTGTCATTGGAGACACTTTTAAAGAAATATGGGGGCACCTATAAGGTACCAACTCCCTACCACCCGCAAACCAGTGAGCAAGTTGAAATTTCCAACTGGGGAAATCAAGGGAATTTTGCAAAAAACGGTGAATCGTGCAAGGAATGACTGGGGTTTGAAGCTTGATGATGCTCTTTGGGCCTATAGAACTGCTTTTAAGACCCCAATTGGAATATTGCCTTTGAGACTTATTTTCAAAAACCATGTCACCTACTGTTTTAATTAGAACATAAAGCTTATTGGCCAATGAAAATTTTGAATTTTGATATAAAAGCAGCGGGGGAGAAAAGATTGTTACAGCTGAATGAATTGGAAGAATTAAGACAAGACTCATACGAAAATGCAAGGATTTACAAAGAAAGAACAAAGGTCTTGCACGATAAGCAAATCCGAAGGAAATAATTTAAGGAAGGAGACCTGGCATTACTGTTCAATTCGCGCTTATGACTTTTCCTTGAGAAATTAAAATCACATTGGTCTGATCCTTTTCAAGTGGTACGAGCATTCCCTCATAGAGTTGTAGAAGTCTGGAGCAAAAAATCTGGAAGTTTTAAAGTCAACGGGTAGCAGTTGAAGCCCTACCATGTTTCAGAAAGATTTCAAGGAGCCAGTTACTCCTTGACATATCCGCTTCACTGACTACCGAAGAAAGGTCAAGTTAAGGACCAAAAATTAGCGCTTAATGGGAGGCAACCCAAAAATAATAAAAAAATATATAATAAAAGAATATAAATGATAATAAAATAATAATAAATAATAAATAAAATGTGTGCTCAATTGTCATTAATTTTTTTGCTATTATTCCATTTATTTTATTTTGAAATATTTTATTTTATTACCTAGGTTTATAGTATTTTATTTCCTTTTCCTTTTCCTTTTATGTTTTATTCTTTAAATTATTATTTAGATTGGATTTTTGTTTTTATATAACTAACGGTCATGTGCAAGTTTGAATCTTTTTAGGGAAAAACATGGAGCGCAGTGGATAATGTCAGCTAAATTAAATGTGAAGAATGAGGTGGAAAACACATGTCAAAAAGGGGGGATTGAATTGCATGAAGAATGGACACTGCACACACAAAACGACTATTCAACAGATCGTTTCGCAAGTCATCTCACCTCACACAACAACAAATGTACCAAATCTACTTTCCAGGTGCGTATTTCTTACTTAATTCAGTGCTAGTGTCAATTTTCTTTTCCAATTAAAGATACTTGTGCTGCATGTAACCTCACACTCAAACTCCACTCACCTAATTGTTCTTCTTACATGGTATTTAAGAGTTTATACTGTAAGAAATTTCTAGCACTTCATGCAACGTTAATTGCTCGTTCCTCCATTCAAACACTTGAAGACCCATACAACCCAAAACCCATATAACCCAAAAACCCTTTTCCTTCCTCCTTTCTTTTAAACATTCCAGTACACCTCATATCTCCAGCTTTTGGTTACCATGCCCCTAAGACATGCCACTTCTCCAAAATTAGTCTACAAGCAACATCGAAGGTCCCCATCCCCAAGTGCTTCTCAAACTTTGGACCAGCCAAGCCAATTTCCAAGCTATAAGCAACATCCTTAGCTACTTGAGTTTCCTCTAGTGCAACCAAGATGTTCAATGAGACCCACTAGGTACTTTACTTAGACACTTTTAGAAATGCTAAAAATAAAGGATAAGTTTATGAGGATTGTGAACCCCTCCCCCAAACATCACTGGCATATGAATGCATGTGACTAAGGACAGAAATGCACGTGATGTGTGAGTCGCCACCTTGTTTAATTATTTTAGGGTAAACTAGGAAAAAACCCTAAATGACTCCAATTTTAATTAACCTAAATGCTAGATTAATTAACCCAATGTTTAAAGCATGGTCTACGAACCCGAGATGGATCCCGAGACTATGTTATGCTGATGAACTAACCGATGGATGAATGCTTTGCAAGGTGAATGATGGATTAATGAAATGTTTGAGTGATTTTGACTTGCCACCCGGGATTAAATCCCGAATGTGCCTACGTACTTCCGTTTGAATGGAAGATCAAAGTCGACGTAGTTCGATAGGCCTCTTTTAGAGGGCTTTGAATGGTATGCTTAATGCATGGGTGTGTGTATGCTTTGTGCATTTTGTTTAGGCATTTTGCCAAAGATTGATTTATTTAGGCGTTTATCGCCAAAAGATTCATTTTGAGGCTTTTAGCCAAAAGAGTTGATTTGGGCTTATTCTTGCCAAAATTGGTGTTCGGGCTTATTATTGCCGAAAATGATTTTTGTCGAGCGATTTGTCGCCAAAATCGTTGATTTTAAGGCTCTTATTAGCCAAAATGATTTATTTAGGCGATTTTATCGCCGAAAGTTGTTGATTTTAAGGCTTTGAGCCGAAATTGATTGATTTTAAGGCTTCGAGCCGAAATTGATTGATTTTAAGGCTTTTAGCCAAAAGGTGTTGATTTAAGCAATTCGTTTGCTAAAATGTGTAATTTAGGCGATTGTCGCCAAAATGGTTGATTTTGAGGCTTTTAGCCAAAATGATGTAATTTAGGCAATTTGTTTGCCGAAACGATGTGATTGGGCGATTGTCGCCAAAGTAATTGATTTCAAGGCATTTGTGCCAAAATGGTTCATTTAAGCGATTTGTCGCTCAAAAGTGTTGATTTTAAGGCATTTGGCCAAAATATGTCGATTTAGGCGATTTGTCGCTCGAAAGTGTTGATTTTAAGGCATTTGTGCCAAAATGGTTCATTTAAGCGATTTGTCGCTCAAAAGTGTTGATTAAACTGTAGGCAATTTGTTGCCAAAACGCGATTGATTAAGGCTTTTAGCCACAATTATTGATTAATTGGACTTTTAGCCAAATTTGTTCGAAATAAGGCGATTGAACCGTAGTTATTAATTAACTAAGCTCTTTAGCCAATATTGTCGGATTTAAGCTTAACTGCCACGATTATTAATTAATCGGGCGTTAAGCTTAATCAAATTAATTAAGGCAGTTTATTTACCAAAAATAATGATGACGTGGATGCATTTATGCAATTGTAGAATTATTAAGAGTAGGAGAGAAATATGCATGAAATGCTAAAATTAAATAGGCAGAGTTTTGTTTACATACCTGGTTTAATCGACGACCGCTTCTTAACTCCAGATTAAGCTCCTTGTTTAGGTATATTAATTAATTTTTAATTTTATTTAATTTTAGTGGTCAAATATCACAATAAAAATGCAAAAAACTAAATTAAAATGCAAAAAGCGGTAAAGAAAACGCAAGGAGCGTGAGAGGGAGAAGGATTCGTCTATCAAAACAGACAAGGCGCACCAAAATCTCTTGATTATTTGCTTATAAATAGCTTGAAAAAATTCATTTTCATTCATTCTAAACTTTCTAACCTAAGGAACTCTCTCAAAATCTCTCAACTTCTAAAGCTCCAAAATTCTTCTCTTTTTTTTTTTTCATGGCTTCCCCTGATCTGAGCGGTGAGGAGTACCTAGGGTCTCTGGGGATCTCGCTTGACGAGGTCAACCTTACGGCGGACGCTGACACTCACGCCTCCGTAACAGGCATCTTCGCCTAGGTACGCCTTTTTTTTTTTTTGACAAAAAGGGGATTGCGATTTTTCGGGCCTCCTGTGGCCAGAAAGAGAACTTTGGGCCTTCGTGGCCTGAATGTGCTTTTCGGGCCTTAGACCGAATTGTGAATTGTCGGGCCTCTATGGCCAAAGTGTGATTTTCGGGCCTTAGGCCGAATTTGTGAATTTTGGGCCTCTGCGGCCGAATTGTGATTCTCGGGCCTCTGTGGCCGAATTGTGAATTGTCGGGCCTCTATGGCTAGAGTGTGATTTTCGGGCCTTAGGCCGAATTTGTGAATTTTGGGCCTCTGCGGCCGAATTGTGATTCTCGGGCCTCTGTGGCCGAATTGTGAATTTTTATTTTCTGTATTTGCTGTTTTATTAGTATGCATGCTAAGATATTACCCTTAGTAAAGAACCAAGGGACAATTCTTATATTACTTTACCTTTTAGGATCCTTACATTAAATTGGACGTGGCTGAGAATTCTATGTCCGAAATCCCGATCGAGATATTGGATCCGAGCCACCCGGTCGGGGCAATCATCAATCCGTCCCGTCTGGGTTACTTGAGGCATTTTGATGCTGGCCGAAATAGCCACAAGGAGTTGCTGGGTGCTTTGGCCGAGAGATGGTGGGACACTACCAACACTTTTCATTTTTCTTGGGGCGAGATGATAATGACCCCTGTGGATTTTTCTGTGATTACTGGAATCCCTTTTGGTATTCGGACGATTGAATTATATGATGACTGGAGGACAGAGATTTCCCCTGATCGGATGGCGAAATTGATTGGTATAGACCTGCCTCGGATTGTCGGGCCAGGTTCTGCTACTCCAGCTTTGAGTGTTTCCCGGCGCTGGCTATATCTCCAAGCCCCCGACATTTATGCTAGACATAGGCGAGGAGAGCTGACGGCTACTCAGGTGGCCAGATTCACTTTGTTGCTGATGTTTGCTTCGACCTTTTGGTCCAACAGGAAAGAAAGGTTTAATCCTTCTATCTTGAAGAGTTTAGAAAACCTAGCCCATCTCACGGAGTACGACTGGGCCGGCGCTATTCTGAGCCGTATGTATGATGACATGTGTGATCTGAGTCGGAGCCACGGTAAACTTAGTGGGACCTATTACTTCTGGGAGGTAATGCGAAGAACATTCTGTATATTTTTCTATTTTATCAGCCCTCTTTTGACTCTCGTTTCTTCTTTGTTGCAGATTTGGGCATTTGAGTATTTTCCTTACACTCGCCCGGAGCAGATTCATGCAGATCTCGGATTAGGGCTGGTACCTTTGGCTTGGAGATGGTACCGAACAAACCTTCATACCAGTCGACATAAACACTCGCTAAAAGATCTGAGAACCTTTTTTGATACGTGTAGCCCGGCGCAGGTATGTGTTCAGTAATTCTTTGAATACGTTGAATAAAAAAGATTTATCAACATATTTGCATCTTTTCTTTTTTTTTTTTTTTTTTTTTTTTAGGTTGAGGTGGGGGCGATGGCCATTCGCCTACAGAGCTGGATCCAGGTTGATCCTCATTTCCAGCGGTCGGATGACTTGTCTCGGCGGAGGGTGATCCTGTCGTATCCCGTCCTGAGACGATATTACTTGGGCGAGAGAGTAGACTTTCAAATAAGAGGCTGTCGTTCCATCCCTTATCCTCCTCCCGGGGACATGCGAGCGGGCAAGCAGATGACTCTCACCGATGCGCATACCGAGGGTATTCCATATGGAGAGTTCATCTTGGAGGGAGATTATGCTGAGTTCTGCAGACTCTTTCTGATGCAGCCTATTGGATCGCGGCTTGACAATTTTTAGAGATCAGCTCCTTTCCATCCGCCCGCCACCCGCTCTTCTCGGGCCGCGGGTTCTTCGAGCAGGACTCCAAAGAGGAGGCCTACGACTGATCCTTCTTCTTCTACTCGGGCTGAAGGTTCATCTCAAGCCGGCCCTAGCCACTCGGCCGGCCATTCCAAGGCTCCCCGGGCTGTGACAGAGGCTACCGGGTCACTTCATTCAGACTTGGCCAATTTACGTCTTCCGTACAGCATTTCCTACCATACTCCTGACGCTCCTTTAGCCTTTCGAGAGGTCTCACTGGAAAATGTGGATCGCTTGGCTCTACCTTCTGAGGACATTACTGAGGTAAGTAAAAACTGCTAAATCTCTCACAAAAATGATTCATAAGAGATTTGACGTTGATTTCCCTTTTTTTTTTTATAGGTTCCTGTTGGATTGATCAATCAGATGATGGAATTGATGCTCGGGATGCAACAAGAACTGTCTTCGTCCTGGACTCGTAAGGCTTACAATGGTCAGAGAAGGCAGAGGCCCCGTCGCTGAAGCCATGATTGTCGGATTTTTCTGTTCCTCTTTTTTTCTTTCTTGTCTGACTACTGTACTAAACTTTGATCGTACTTCTGTATTTTATCGTTGTACTGAGTTTTATTTTATACCTGCACTTGGTTAATATTGAAATATATGTATGCATGTTTATTGTATTTGAAACAAAATGGGAGGACTTCATCATTTTGGCTTATGGACAAAATACACTCTTCTCTTTCTTTCTCTTTTTTTTTTTATGCGTGGCGGCCGCTGCCGCCATCATTCAGTGGCAATTTGGCGGCCGCTGCCGCCGTCATTCGGTGGCGATTCGGCGGCTGCTGCCGCCCTTATTCGGTGCATTTTCTCCTATAAAAGCTTGTTCTTTGTTTCGGCTCTTCACTCATTCCTTATCTTCTCTCTTCTTCTTTTCTCTCTGTGTTTATCTTTTCCAAAGAATGAATCCTTCTTTCAATCATAGCATGCACAGCTGGGCTAGGAGTCTCTCCAAAGTTGAAAAGATCAACTTGAAGAGGTATGGCCTCTCTCCTATCATTACCCTTAGGGGGGTAGTGATCGACTGGAACTTTTTATGGGCCTGTATCAGACTCTGGGACCCTGAGGCCCACGTCTTTCGGTTCGGGGCCATGATGGAGGAGATGTGTCCTCTTTTCGAGGAGTTTTGTGCTATCATAGGGTCTGACCCTAATGCCCCTTTAGTCAGGCATGAGGTTAAAGTTGGGTATGTTCGGTCATTTGAAAATTTATTTCAATTCAGCCGGCCACAAGCTAAGGCCATGATTGTTGACGACCAGAAGGCGATTCTGATGCCCCTGATTGATGAATTTTCAGAGGTCCGTTCGGATGACCCAGACCGGATGAGGCTTAGGACGCGAGCCTTTGTATTCTGCTTATTATCTGGTTTCTTGTTTAACAAGGATCCAGGCTTCGGAGATCTGCGATTTTGTCCTATGATTCGACAAATGGAGGACATGGGTTGCATTGGTGGCATTGTGCTAGCAGAAACTATCAGGAGCCTTGACAGAGCTGCTTTAGGCTTCGAGGACTGGACGGTTTCCCCGATTATTCTCCAGGTACTTCTCCTCTCTTCTTTTCCCTATTTTTTGTTTTGATTCATTCCTTTGTAATAGAAAGGATCCATTACTCAGGTTTGGTTGAAGGACCACCTCCAAGTGGTTGCTGCCCCAACTTTATTGCCCTATAACCCTGTCCAGTATCGTATGCGGAAGATTTTGATTACATACCCGTCCGTTGATGCGTGGACTTCATGGTTAATTGAACTAGGTCCAGACGAGGTGTTGTGGCTCGTACCTTGGTATGATATCAACCAGTTTATTTAGGTTAGTTTCCGCCATACTCAGGTTTACCTGTTGGGCCTTACACATTGCACCTGGTACTGTGCTTCGCGCGTTCTGAGACAGATGGGGATAGATCAGACTGTTCCGACCATGGAAGATTCCCTAGCTGATTCAGCCATCACTCCGGGAGTTACTCGAGCCGTCCTTAGGGCCTGGGTTAGGGACCATCATATGGTTAGACCTTCCCCTAATCCTGCTGGTATTCAGACCTCTCCTGAGTACCGGTCTTGGTTTATGACCATTGTCTGGCCAGTTGAGAAACTGAGGAGGAACGCACTGCTGAGTGTACTTGAAGGTTGGACTCAGGCTGACGCTGGTAATGAGGCTGGGACTGATGAGGAGATTCATGTTGGCTCCCCAGACGGCGAATGCTGGAGGGAGTTCGGAGCTAACTGGATGATTCGGAAGGACGTTGCCCCACGGAGGCGACGGGGCACTTAGACTCTTATGGGCTTTTTGGTTTTTTTTTTTTTTTTTTTTGTTTTTGACTCTTTTCGGTATTTTGGCTTTGGACTTGGATGTATGTTTTATTTGGACTTGGACTCTACTTTCTTTAGTTTGCCGCTTGATTTTAGATTGTTTGCCTTTATTATTTTTATTGGGCATGCCACTTGTCTTTTAAGCTTTCCAAGTGCTTTCCAACTTTTATTTATTTAAGCTCTAATTTTTGCCTAAGCCGCCCTTGCGGGTTTTCAGCTTAGCGAGCTACCCATTTTTGCCTAAGCCGCCCTTTTCGGGTTTTCAACTTAGCGGGCCCCGATTTTTGCCTAAGCCGCCCTTTCGGGTTTTCAACTTAGCGGGTTTTTTTTTATTTTCTTCTCTTTTTTTTTATTATTATCGGCAAAAAAAAAAGAAAGAATTATGAAATGGTATGTTTTTTTTTATTAATGTTTAGACCGTACCCAATGAGGGCTGCCTACATATCTCCGATATATAATTTCTTTTTTCCGAAGAGAATCAGGTCTAATGTAGTTCGTTTTACATTATGCAAATGATTACAATTTACACAAAATATCTTTTTAACTGATCTAAATTACATGGATTAGTGAATTCCAAACCATCTAAATCAGTCAAAATAACGGCTCCGCCTGACAAGATCTTCTTCAACACATACGGTCCAGCCCAATGAGGACGGAACTTCCCCCGTGGATCTATGACCGGTTGTCTAATTTCCTTCAGAACCAAACAACCTTCTTCCAGTTTCCGGTCTTTGACCTTCTTGTTAAAATGTCGCACCATCCTTCTTTGATAAACTTGAGTTTGGTGGATTGCTCGCAATCGCTTTTCATCCATACCCAAGAGCTGCAAATGATAATTCTCAGCCCAATTTGCTTCACTGATCTGGCTTTCCTGGATAATCCTTGCCGACTGAACTTCCAGCTCAATAGGCAACACTGCTTCCATACCATATACTAAAGAATACGGAGTTGCTCCGGTGGGTGTTCTAATTGAAGTCCTATATCCCCATAAGGCATTCGGTAACTGTTCATGCCAAGCTTTGTGCTTTTTAACTGTCTTTTGCAAAATAACTTTTATGGCCTTATTTGCAGCTTCTACAGCCCCGTTCGTTTGCGGACGATAGGGCGAGGACTTATGATGTTGAATTCTCGTCTCTTTCAACAAATTAGCAAATTCACCCTGGAAGTGAGCTCCATTATCCGTGGTGATCTCGAATGGCGTTCCGTACCTGCAAAGGATGTTGGTACGAACGAACTGTGCTGCCTTCTTAGCATTCAGAATCGAATAAGAGGCTGCCTCGATCCACTTAGTGAAATAATCTATAGCAACCAAAATGAACTGGTGACCATTGGAAGCCTGCGGGTGGATTTTTCCAATCACGTCTATGCCCCAGGTCGCGAAAGGCCATGGTGAAGTGATAGGATTCAGATTGACCGGAGGCTGTTTTTGCAATTTAGCAAAAATTTGACATTCGTGGCACTTCTGCGCATGCCTCACACAATCTGCCTTCATGGTTGACCAGTAATAACCAAGGTTCATGATTTTTTGAGCCAAGGCTATCCCGTGCATGTGTGGGCCTCACTCCCCGTTATGTAAGGAATCCATGATGGTTTGAGCTTCTTCCTCATCAACGCACCTTAGGTGCAGGCCATTCCAACTTCTTTTGTACAGAATTCCTCCAGTAAGGAAATATCCGGATGCTAGTTGTCTCAATGTCCGTTGATCAGTTTTGGTGGATCCCTCCGGGTAAACTTCATTCTGAAGATAATTCTGTATATCCCAATACCAGGGCTTATCGTCGACCAAATTCATGATATGTGCTGGCTGTTTCTGTAGCCGCACTGTCAAGGGTCGAATGATTCGATCCTCTTCTATATTGACCATGGAGGCTAGAGTGGCTAGAGCATCTGCAAACTATTTTTGGCTCGTGGCAAGTAATGGAAGGACAAACCATCAAATTGCTGAGCCAATTCATCCAAGCGTTGTAGGTAAGGAACCAAACGCTCTTCTTTAATTTTCCATTTCCTTAAAGCCTGGGAGACTATTAAGTTGGAATCTCCGAAAACCTTGAGGATCTTTATCTCCTTTTCCAAGGCTGCTTCTAACCCTCTTATGCAAGCTTCATACTCGGCTTCATTGTTAGTGCAGTTGAAATCCAATTTGACTGCGATTGGGATGTATTCTCCACAAGGAGTTTTGAATACAACTCCAACCCCATTTCCATGGTAATTCGAAGCTCCATCGAAGTACATCTCCCAGACTTCACTTTCTAAGCTTAACAAGTCTTCATCAGGAAATTCCACTTCCAGCATTTGGTCTCTGACTGGTAATTCAGCTAATTGATCAGCTAAAGCACCGCCTTTTATGGCCTTCCGTTGTACAAACTTTAGGTCATAAGCTGCAAGTACTGATACCCACTTTGCCATCTTACAGTCGAGAACCGGCCTCTCCATAAGGAATTTCAAGGGGTTCGACTCAGAAATAACGTACGTAGTGTAAGACGAGAGGTAGTGCTGTAGCTTGGTACAGGCCCAGACTAGGGCCAGACACAACTTCTCTATTTTATTGTACTTTAATTCGTATTCTAGCATCCTTTTGCTGAGATAATACACTGCATTTTCTATCCTTGTATCTTCTGCTTGCTGAGCTAACATTGCACCCATAGCTTCTTCTGTGACTGATAGGTACAATAGCAAAGGTTTCCCTAGCCTTGGTGGCTGTAAAACCGGCGGGGATAGCAGATATTGTTTGACTTGGTCGAAAGCTTCCTGACAATCCTCATTCCACTTGACTGCTACTCCTTTCCTAAGTAACTTGAACATAGGACCACAAGTGTCTGCCAGTTGATTGATGAACCGGCTGATATACTGTAGTCTTCCCAGGAAACCCCGGACTTCTTTTTCCGTCCTTGGAGCTGGCATTTCCAGAATGGCTTTGGCTTTTGAAGGGTCAATCTCTATGCCCTTCCGACTGACCATATGCCCCAGAAATACTCCGGATGTAGCTCCGAACAGACACTTTGCTGGGTTGAGCTTCAGATTATACTTTCGAAGTCTAAGGAAGAACTTCTCGAGCGCTGTTGTATGTTCTTCAGCTGTTTTTGATTTAACAACCATGTCGTCCACGTACACTTCTACTTCTTCGTGAATCATGTCATGGAAGATGGCTGTCGCCATTCTTTGATAGGTTGCCCCCGCATTTTTGAGCCCAAAAGGCATAACTCTGTAGCAATAGGTTCCCCATTCCGTGATGAATGCCGTTTTCTCTTTGTCTGGCACATGCATCATTATTTGGTTGTATCCGACAGCAAGATCGGTCAAGGAGACCATCTCGTGTCCCGCCATTCGGTCTACTAACAAGTCAATATGCGGTAGGGGGAAGTCATCCTTCGGACACGCCTTGTTCAAATCCCTATAATCAACACACATTCTGACCTTACCGTCTTTCTTCGGCACTGGCACAATATTTGCTAACCATGTTGGGTAGGCGATAGGTTCTATGAACTTGTTTTCCAGCTGCTTGGCCACTTCTTCCTTGATCTTCAAAGACCATTCTGTCTTCAGCCTTCTCAGCTTCTGTTTTACTGGCTTAGCCTCGGGGTATACTGGGATTTTGTGTACCGCTATTGCTGGGTCGATTCCCGTGATGTCGCTTGCCTTCCACATGAAGCAATCGGCGAACTTCTTCAAGCATTCAATGACTTGTTTCCTGTTAGCACAATCAAATGCAATGTATGTATATTCATTTTCTTCTTTGCCAATTATTATTTTTTCTTTTTCATTTTTTATTTCGTTTATTTCTTTTTCTTTATTTTTGCTTGGAAATGCTTGGAAAGATAGACACGCGGGGTAATCAAGAATCTGCAAACCTTTATTGATTATGACGGAATCGTCTTCAAAGATTACATCAAATTTGAAATCTGGATTTTCAAAATCCGACACAGACGACTCAGAATTGGGACTGGACTCTGGCTCAGTCTCATACCCAGGGTCAGACTCAAACTCAATACAGGACTTGATTTCAACTTTTGACTCTAGGTTCGACTCGGGAGGGGGTGTATCAGCAGTGCGCTCCTCCTCGGCGTACCAATTGGTGAGAGGTCCTTCATTTGGCTTGATCAGGCTCAGTAAATCTTGGTCCCATCATTTCCTGTAATGACTGCAACCTCATCAAAGAGACTAGGCTGCATGAAGTCTTCCACTTCCGGATTGGTCCTTGTTTCAGGCTTGTTACCCCATACATCAGAGAATATTTCTAATCCAGGCAGCATCTTTTTAGCAGTCGGGCAGTAGAATGGTTCTTGGAAGTTACGATAAGGAATCGTCTCTCCCGATTTGCAGAAGTGACTATTTAAAGTCAAGAAGCGTGATGGCATCTGTATGTTTTTCTTCTTTCCTCTTCTGGTCTTCTCAGCACGGTCTTCATCAGTAGGCTGATAACCTAGCCCGAAAGTCCCTTCATTCACCGGACATTCCCAGGCTTGCAATGCGGGGTATGTCTTTCCGGACCTTGCCATATTCATTCCTGGCAGATAGGACATCTTCAGCATTAAAGGAACTATGCAATTTATCTGCACCGTCCCGAAATCAAAGAGAATTCGGGAGTTTGTAGTCTTCCCTTCTATGAACTGCACAGTGTCAAATTGAAATCCCGAAAGGGGCAAGTTGGTAGTCTCAGGGTTGACCTCAAAGAGAGGCTCGCCTTTCGGCTTTTTCAACTGATTGTAGTCATCTCCCTGGATAGTAATAACCTTGTCCTCATAAGGAAACTTGACTTTTTGGTGTAAGGACGAGGGTATTGCCTTGGCATGGTGGATCCATGGTCGACCCAAAAGTAGATTAAAGCTGGTCGGTACATCAATTACCTGGAATGGGACTTCCATCACAGCTGGCCCGACTGTCAATTTTAGCATAGCAACCCCCAACACTTCCCTTCGGGTACTATCATAGGCTTTCACTATCTGGTCAGATGGAATGAAATCTGTCTCTTCTAACCCCAAACAGCTGGCTACCCTTAGTGGGCAGACGTTCAATGCTGACCCATTGTCAATGAGAACCATGGGCACAGTTTTGTCTCTAGTCTGAATGGTGACATAAAGAGCATTGTTGTGACTGCTTCCCTCCTTAGGTAGGTCATCATCAGAGAACCCGATGCTTTGCATTTTAGATGATTGAGTGAGGGTGGACACTAGCACTTCAGGGCTAACCTCTACCGATGTCTGAAGTTGGCTCAAAGCCTTGCAAAGAGCTTGGCGATGAGGAAAAGATGATGCTAAAAGTTCCCAGATTGACACCTTAGCTTGTGTCTTTTTTAATTGTGATAGGACCGGATCCTCCTTCTCCTCTGTTCTTTGGTAGGGATTATTTGGAATTTTGTCCAAGACTAAAGGTTCATACTGTCTCCCGCTTCTGGTTATAGCATCGACCTCCTCAGATAGGTCATTCAGATCTAGGACACAAATTTCATTCATTTCCAAGAATAGCTCGAAAGGATCGATCAATTCTTGGTCAGAAACAATAGCATTTACCCCGTGATTTGGTAAAGGGTTAGTGCTAATGTTTGGTTTGCTTCGTGGAATAATCGAACCATTATCCACTAGGTCTTGGATGCGATTTTTGAGGGTCCAACATGCTTCAGTCTTGTGCCCATATCCCTGATGATACTCACAATATTCATCGGCTTTGTAATTCCTTGGTAGTGGGTTGGGTGGTGGTCTTGCTTCCAAAGGTTTGATATAGTTTGCTTTAACAGCCTCTCGGAATACCAAAAGGATTGGCATTCCGAGATCAGTGTAGGTTCTTCTTGACTGACTGCCAGCTCTCATATTTCCCACACGTAGAGGATTTGTGGGAGTAATGCTTGCCACTTCGTGGACTTTGCTAACTTGACTAGGTTTTTTGTATTTTGAGGCCCCCGATTCTTCTTTTAGTTGCCCCATTTGAAGTAAATCCTCCACCTTCGTAGCAGTGGCAATGAGCGACTGGAATGATGGTAGATATTGAGTCTGTAACTGTTGTTGATAGACAGGCAACAAGTTTTTTAAGATTATGTCCACCTGTTCTTGTTCTGAAGGTCGATTGATCATTTGGGCGGCCTTGGCCCTCCACCTCGTAAGGAACGAGGAAAAGGGTTCATTATTCTTTTGTTTGGTAGTTTCTAGTTCTCTTCGAGTAACATCAACTTCTATATTATAGTGATACTGAGAATTAAAAGCATTGCAAACATCCTCCCAGGTCTTCATCTTAGAGCGGTCCAAACTGACAAACCATCTCAAAGCAGCACCAGTCAGGGATTGTTGGAACAACTGAGCAAGGAGCTCGCTGCTTAATCCAAATGGGTTAAGGGCGCCCACATACATTTTCAAGTGTGTTTTAGGACAGGTGGTTCCATCAAACTTGTCCATGTTTGGCATTTTGAACTTAGTAGGCAATCTTGCTTCGGGGAACAAGGACAAAGAGTCCATGTCCACCACCTCCTTGTGGGTCTTTAGAGCAGTAACAGACCTTTCTAGCAATTCCAGTTTTTCTCTCATTCTTTGAGCTTCCAGCTCAGAAGCAGTTTTGGAGGTCATTTCATCCAAGTTAGGGTTTGAAGACGTAGGCGCAGAGCCAGGTCCTTGGTTGGAGGCAGCAGGACCACTCCCCCCAGCGGAAGCCCCACTTCCATTACCACCACTTAATTCAGCTAATAGGGCGGTTCTTTGGGCAGCCAATGCCTCATTCATCCTAGCCTGTATTCTGGCTTCCATTTGTTCCATGAGAGTTTGGATGTCAGCTAGTGATGCCATCGGTGTAGTTGAGGCTGGTGATAGCACTGTAGGTGTGTCTGGTACTATTGTGGTTGCTTGCACAGGGGGTACCTGTAAGTGTAAGGGTAATCGCATTAGGGTATAGTGGGCGGTATTGTGTGTCAGAGTAACTGATATGAGGTAGACCGACTCTTTGTCCAACTGTGCATGACTGACAAACAGAAGGATATTTTTGTGTCCCTCCACTCTCTTCTCTCTTTTTTTTTTTAATGCTTATGGTATGTCGTGAATGCGCACAACAACACGTCATAATTTATTTTAATGAGATGACTCATACCATTGGGTGCATATAGTCCTAAAGGATAGGTTCTATAGGCTATGACACAAATAGAGAATCGGCTTATTAAGGGACCCTTGAACCTTGAGCATGGATATACCTAACCACATGTGAAACAAAGAGTTTCGCGTGGGTCCAACGGTACGCATACTCATGTGCCACCCCCAAAAGGATTAGGGATGGTTTGCGGTAACAGGGAGGACGCTTTGGCTGTCCGTCGGCATAATCAAAGAGACCTGCCGATCAGCGCTACTTGCTATCCAGACTCAGAAGTTTGAACAGAAAGAGAAGAAATTCATTTGAAGTTCATTTTTTATGCAATGGAGAAAAGGATTCTCAATCGTGCAAATAAATCAACAAGTTTTAATGTCTTAATCACATTTTTCAATTAAGTCCGGATTTATCAAGTATTCTTAAGGAAAGAACACTTGATTCGTATTAGGGTACCCTGCAAAACAAAGCATAATAAAATGATGCCTTAAAGAAAGGCCGGTTAGTTTTCACAACAATTGTAGTCCACTTCATGCAAATTAATTACATAAGTCCCCAGTGAAGTCGCCAAACTGTGAACCCCTTCCCCAAATATCATAAGCATGTGATGCATATGATGAATGAGAAGAAATACACGTGGGTGTGTGAGTCGCCACCTTGTTTAATTATTTTAGGGTAAACTAGGAAAAAACCCTAAGTGACTCCAATTTTTAATTAACCTAATTATTAGATTAATTAACCCAATGTTTAAAGCATGGACTGCGAACCCGAGATGGATCCCGAGACTATGTCATACTGATGAACTAACCGATGGATGAATGCTTTGCAAGGTGAATGATGTAATTA